>NC_090738.1:152500-210000 GCF_036898095.1 Palaemon carinicauda | reverse complement strand
GGTTCTCTAGGTCCAAAGTGTCGAGTTCTGCCTATGTTTCATGCCTTCAGCAAGTGTGACAACACATCCTCCTTTGCTGGTAAAGGAAGAAATCTTCTTGGGAGACGTGGCAAATATGTGAAAGTGTAACCGAGGTGTTTGCAGACCTTGGGAATGTACCAACACTGGAGAGAATTGACCAGCACATGGCAAACCTTGAGCGATTTGTTGTTCTGCTTTATGACATCTGCCACATCAGCTTATGAAGCGAGAAAAGATCTCTTCACCAGGAAGGGTAGGTCTATTGATCTCATACCACCAACTTCTGCTGCTCTCTACCAGCATGTCATATGAGCATCTTATCAAGCGGGTCATGTTTGGGGCCAATCTCTTCTCCCCAATCCTGTGTTACCTTCACCTGTTGAATGGGGTTGGATGAAAGGACCTGGGAATGCATGGGAACCCTATTGGTCAGATCTGCCTCAAGCATCAGTTTCCTGTATGGAATTCTTGAAATGTGGATGTGTCAAAAGCTGCAGAGGAAGATGCAAGTGCGTGAAAGCACAACTAGCATGTACGGCTCTGTGCAAATGCGGGGGGGGGGGGGGGGGGGGGGGGGTTCCTGTGTGTGAGTGTGTACTTAAATTAGTCATTTCAGTACTGTACTACCAATTGATGGTTATAAGGATAAGACCTATTTTGGGATTAAATTAATATAAAACTCTTTCATATTGAGTTAAAAAACACTGTACTTATGTTTGACATTCAAATACATTCTTTACTTTGCGTTAAATTACAGAATAAATATGATTACAGCCGGTTTAATATTTTTGTAGTCAATTTCTGTAACAAAACGGTCATTTGCTCCTTAAATATTTGTCTTATGTGAACCCATTCGCTTTTAATGTTTAGAAACATCCTTGAAAATATAGGTTTAGACTCCAAAATTGTGACTATACGATAAAAATCTTTCAAATAGCAGCATTTTCCAGATTTTTGGCGGCCATCTTGAAAAAAGCGGCCATATTGGAAAGATATCAAATGGGTCTCTATCACATTTCAATAGGTATATCTCAAGCTAACTTTGTGCAAAATTTGGTGCTTTTAACCGAATTTGAACGATTTTTACTGAAAACGGCTGGACTATATGTATATATATATATATATATATATATATATATATATATATATATATATAACACACATATATATATATATATATACACACATATATATATATATGTGTGTGTATATATATATATATATATATATATATATATATATATATATATATATATATATATATATATATATATATATATATATATATATATATATATATTAAAGAACCATGAATTAGATTAGGAACTTGCAGCAAGTGGCGAGTGAATTTATGAAATATTTTTTGGATATCTTGGCCCTAAGTGAAACACGTTGCAAGGGGATTGGTAAGTAAACTCTAGACCAAGGTAATATATACTTCTACTCAGGAAGATCAGATGGAGTTGGAAGAGATTGGGTAGTAATTATGATGACACCAATAACAGAAAAGTCATCAACCGACTGGAAAGCTGTAAATAGTAGATTGTTACTAGCAAAGTTCAAATCAAAGCAGTGCAATATGAGTATTATAGTTTGCTATGCCCCTGAAGAAAGGAAAAATGAATACTATTTAGAGCTGCGGAGTGTAATCGATGAGATCCGAGAAAGAGATATGAAAATTGTGATTGGTGTCTTTAATACTAAAATTGGAATTAATAATCAAGGGATAGAGAATGATGAGTGTCGAGAGTCTCGGCGGAGTTGCAAATGAAAATGGAGCACATTTCATTACTTTCTGTTCAGCAAATGATCTTGTCATTGGGGGTACTCTTTTCCAACACAAGAACATCCACAAGTATACATGGACTTCACCATGAGACTATTATAAAATCAAATAGAGCCATTAATAAAGAGAGAAGGAGGATTCTGAGAAATGTAAGAAGTTCTGAAGGTGAAGATATTGCCAAACTGAAATTAAAAATGAAAACAACGATCAGAAAGGAACTTAGAATTCATAAGTTTTATACAAGTAAGCTTTTAGAAGAAGAACACAGAGAAACATTTGCCATTGAATGTAGGAATTGATTTGCAGTTTTAGAGACTCTATGAGACGAAGAGCAGACAATTATTGAAGAATGGTGAGATATTAAGAACATATATCAGTCAGTTGGTAGTGAAGTCTTAGGAAACGCATTTACAACGAGAAAGCCATGGATATCAAATGATACTTGGGATACTATAAAAAGGAGACAAAGTCAGAAATTGATTGTTGCAAGTTTTCGAGGAGATAACGAAAATTGAAAGGTAGAGCTTGCTAAGTATTCCAGTATTGATAGTGAGGTCAAAAGAAAAGCCAGGAATGACTTGAGAGAATATTTAGGCAGTAAAGCGGATGAAGCTGACAAAGCTATTCAGGAAGTGGCTATGGTGTAAGAATGGCTCATAGAATTATTAATGAAATATCGAGTGGGGCATGAAGAAGCATATACCCATCAAAAAGAGAGATGGATCTATTATAGCAACAGAAGATGAAGAAAGACAACGTTGGATGGAACACTTTTAGTGAGGTCATGAATAAGAGATATGAACGGAATAATTTGGTTGATATACAAGAAGCTGATGAAGACCTTGATGTGCCCATGAAAGAATTCCGTGTTTTAGAAGTCGATGCTATCCTCAAAGCACTAAAGAAATGGAAAGCTTGGGATGCAATGGAATAACTACCGAGATGATACTGGCCGAAAATGAAGTTACTCCTAGACTACTCGTAAGATTATTTTGTAGTGTGGCATAAAGAGGCAAAACCTCAGGAATGGGAGTTAGGAATGTTGGTGAAAATGGAAAAAAAGGAGACCTAACAGATTGCAATAATTTCATAGGCATCACACTTACGTCAGTTGTTATGAAAATATATGTGTGCGTATTCTAGATAGATTGTAGAGAAAGATTGATTTGGAAAAGGTAGAATTTGCACTGACCAAATTTTCATTTTGAGACGTGTTGTAGAGCAATACGTATAATATAGAAATTCACTTCTGATGGTATTTGTGGACTATAAAAAGGCTTTTGATAGCGTGCATTGACCAATTTTGTAGAGAGTCCTGTGTTATTATGGGATTCCTCTTAAATATGTAAATTTGATAAAGTCAGTCCATGAGCATAACGAGTGCAAATTTAATTTTAATGGAGTCTTATCGAATGAATTTAAAGCGAACAGTGGAGTACTCCAAGGGAATGTTTTGTCATCTATGTGGTTTATCCTCCTCATAGATTTTGTAATGAGTAGAACATTTGGAGATGGTAGAGAAGGATTGGAGTGGATTGGTGATAAGAATTTAACAGACCTAGAATATGCTGATGATTCTGTCCTTGTTAGCGGAGCACCACAAGATTTGCAATACTTGCTTACCAGAAAGCATGAAATATCACACGAGGTTTGGCTGTAGATAAATAAAAGAAAGACAGAGATAATAAGAACGCAGTATGCAATGCATGATAAAATATCATTGGGATGAGAAAGGATTAATGAAGTATTTAGTAACAATGATCTCCAATACAGGGTCTTTAGAATTAGAGTTTAGTGAAAGATTGAAAAAAGCTAATCAGCCAATGGCTAGGTTAATTAAAATTTGGAAATCAAATCTCGTGAAATTACATATAGAAATAAGACTATATATCAGTTAGTGATATTAGTTTAACTCTATGGACATGAGTCATGGTATGACAATGAAAAAATCTCCAATAGAATTATTAGATTTGTGAACAAAGCCCTCGAAAGGATATTGGAAGCTAAATGGCAGGACATGATTAAAATGAAACTATAAGAGAGATTACCCAAGTGCCAAGGGGTTGATGGAGATGGTTTGGGCATGCTCTTCGAACTCTCCAAGAGAGATTAGTTCACTAAACGTTTAGCTGGGCTCCACAATGCACTAGAGGAGTTAAAAGACCCAGGCCTACATGGCTAAAGACTATGAAGCACCAAGTAGGAGATGATGGATGGAGAAGTATTGAATTGAAAACTCAAGAACGAAACGAGGGCCTTTGCATCAATAGGCATGGGAGGTGATATATATATATATATATATATATATATATATATATATATATATATATATATATATATATATATATATATATATATATATAGGCTATATATATTTATATATATATATATATATATATATATATATATATATATATATGCATATTGCTTTGGTTTAAGCTTTCCTTACTAATCTTCTTACGTGTTTCACTTAGGACCAAGATATCCAGAATATATTTCATAAATTTATTCTCCAGTTACTGTAACTTCACAATCTGATTCATTATTCTAACATTCCTATTACTAATTTTCAAATTTTCTTCAGTACTTAAAAACCAGAGATTCTTAGCACCTCACTACGCCTGGTACTGGGTGCCATTCTGTCATCTTCTGTTTCCACTGATTGACTAAATCCATAGAGGATTCATTGCCTAGATTCATCAAAGTATACCAGTTCTTTGTCATGTGCAGTGCCTATCAAACTATATCTAACTAAGGCAAGTGACCCCTGTTTCTCCATACTAATTTCAATAAGATCATCTCCATGCATCAGAAGTAGAAGCCGAAGCGACATCTTGTCTATCATCTTAAACCCAATCCATCACCCTACTGCCAGTGACTTCATCGAGATTTAGGGGAACATTTCCTCCACACTCAAAAGTTCTTGTTACTCCACCGAGTTGTTCATTCTCTTATATAACCTTTGTCATACATGGACTGTTAAGATATACCTCCTAGCAAGGTATATATATATATATATATATATATATATATATATATATATATATATATATATATATATATATATATATATATATATATATATATATATAATGTATGTGTGTGCCGTCCTATAGTTTGTGTACCATTATAATATTATTTTGCATGGTCAAATATAGTATGCTTTAAATATACATAAAACAAACTCAAACTTTATAAGAAACAGTTACACAAAAAACAGAAATGACATATAGAGAAAAGTAATTAAATAGGTGTAAAAAAATCGGGACCATCCTTATATCTGAAATGAAAATTATATTCTATAAAGATAGTTACTTGTTTTGCTGTAAATGACCTGCTGGGAATGATGGATGAGAACAAAATGTGGTATCTTGAAATTACTTGATCTTAGTGTCGCTTTTGATGTAGTTGCGCAAGAAATGCTACAGTACTTAATGTATTGATTTAAGTGCTATTGCTATTGAAGATCAAGCACTTTTTTTATTTAAAAAATTACTTGGTTGCCAAAAACCAAATGGTACTATGACAAACAACTCTATAGACCTCCTGTCATAATAAAGCCCTAGCCAAGTGAATCAGGTAAGTAAAGCAATTCGAATACCTACACTCCCCCGTCCATTCCCGCCCCTTCCCTCCTTCCGTCTAGACCCTCCCCCTATCCCTCCAGTAACCCCCTTTCCTAGCCTCTTCGGCGTAGCTTACTCTAAATTTTCTGTAACATGTTATATTTGTTAATAACTGATAGAATTAATATGATGGATTTTTTTTTTTTAATTATTATTAACATTTCATGATATTGTTGTATTTCGTCAGGGTTTATAAGGAGTTTAGAGCATTTAGCTTATTTATCCAACTTGATGAACCTGCCCTGAAAGCTTCTTTCAACTGTGTAAAGATAATGAAACACACGTTTTCAAGAGACAGGGTTGATGGGTTTTACTTCCTTGAAAAGCCTGTGTGCTATAAACAATAGCTGTAGAATACAAATAGAAATATACTGCGACACAAATAAATGTAGTATTTTAAACTATGATAAAAAAAACTACGAACTACATAATTTGCTGGACAATTACACACACAAACACACGTACACACACACCCATATATATATATATATATATATATATATATATATATATATATATATATATATATATATATATAAATTTATATTGTTACGACCCTTGTCGGGCTGTGGTGCAAGTTCTTATTGCACGATAAGAGAGGTCAGTGTTTACAAAAATATCAGGCAGTAAATGGTCAGCGGAAACGAAAACACTTGGGAAAACTTAGTAATACTTATCAACAACAATTTTTAGAACAGTCAATCTTATGACTACCTAACAATTTGAATTAACAACTTACAACTAACCATTAACAACTAACACTTAACAAATAACAATGAACAATTAACAACAATTAACAAAATTCTCCCAAAGTGAAACACTAGACTCTCAACGGGAGAGTCAGATAACTTAGAAACTAAACACACACAAAACACAAAATAAATACATATTCTCACACTCTTTGGGGCTGGATGAATTCACTTCCTGCTCCAACCAAGGTAGCGACTTCACAAACACTCAGCTACCGTAGGGAGTGCAGCTCAACAGGACTCCTCATCAAAAGGGAGAGAAATGGAGTCCCAACCCCCCAAAAAGGTGAATAATATCTCCTACCTGGTCACTGCCTCCTTATATGTCACCACGAACTCCAAAGCTCCCGCAAGTGGCTATGGCGAGGATGCGTTCACGGCGGTGTCTCTCCCGAGTCCACCCTAAAGCCGGGATTCCTAGTCAGCGCTGCAGACCGCAGAAGAAAACACACAGGAAATGCAAGTCACGGCAAGTGGCAGAAATGCACCTGCTAAAAGCCGTCAACCGTTGGTGTCGCAATCCTCAGAAAGGTTCACATAAGCCAGATGCTGCAGTAAGTCCTGGGAGCCTCGAGATCGAACTGTGTCCTTTAGCAATCGAGTTCCTCACATGTAAATACAGGTGTCTCTTCTCACCAAGGACTCGAAAAACACAGAAAAGAAACAAGCGTTAAACTAGACACTTATAAATCTTTAAACGAGCGGAGAGGAGGTTAAAACAGCACTTCAAAAGATAAATATTAAATTTACAACTAAAGCTTATAAACTAGATCTTACCCTAATTTTACATAAAACAAAAATGCAATAACAAGGCTGACGAAAACAAAAGCAAAGATTACGTTAATACATAATATATATATATATATATATATATATATATATATATATATATATATATATATATATATATATATATTTATGTATATATATATATATATATATATATATATATATATATATATATATATATATATATATATATAAGGTGAATTATAAGGTATATATTAAGGTTTAATTATTTAGTAATATGCTTGTGTTTCTTATGCCCCATTGTGTTAGTGTCCAACAAACCTGAAGTTTCTCCTAATTATTAAGACTAATCCGTAGTTTACTGTTAGCTCGTTCCATTTTGTATATGGAATGGAGACGTAATGCAAATACATTTCTACATTTATCGGAGCAAATTAACATGCCAGTCATGAACAGGATGGGAAAACCTCCTTGGTAAAACAAACAATAAGACAACAAACTGTTTAGGCACAAACCATAGCAAATACCCAAATTATGATTGTTATTGGTAAAAAGAGGAAATACACCGTAAAACTTTCGGTAAACTTATAAACCACTTGATTACATTTACTCTGCTCTTCAATGAGGTAAAGTCCATCAATCCTGTCTTTGTAAAACGCGTGTTTCATTATTTTTACACAGTGAAGGAAGCCCTCATCAAGTTGGATAAATAAGCTAAATGCTCTAAACTCCTTATAAACCCTGACGAAATACAACAATATCATGAAATAATAATAATTATAAAAAAAATCCCACATATCAATTTTAACAGTTATTAATAATAAAACCACGCCGTTACAGAAAATGTAGAGTAAGCGACGCCAGAGAGACTATGAAAGGGGGTTACTGGAGGGACAGGAGGAGGGTCTAGATAGTGGGAGGGAAGGAGAGGGGAGGGACGGGGGAGTGTAGTTATTCGAATTGCTTTACCTACTTACCCGATTCACTTGGCTAGGGGTTTATTAAGATAAGATTAAACGCCTTAATTAACGAGATTTGCCAATGCATTGAAGTATCAAAAATTGGCGGGAGGTCTATAGAGGGCTGTGTCAAAGTACCATTCTGATAAAGTAATCAGTTTGAAAATTGTTAAAGAAAAACACAATTTTTTTTTTTTTTTACCAGAAATGCATAGGACGTACCAAGTGGTTTAGTGTATTATGTACACTTCAGGGTACAAATTAAATTACAAAATAAAATCAAACAAAAAAGAAACCTAACAAAACTGTAATGAAAGACACAAACAAGCAAATCCTCATCAATTTGTTTATTTGAAAGAAAAAAAAGTCTTTATACAATAAAATACAAGTAATGTAATAATAATTGAACTAAATGTTTACATTGCATTGAACAAGATACGTGTCCAGTTTAAAAAGACTAGAGATAGGATTAAAAATTTGAATATCAAAATATTTAATAAAATCAGTTTCAATGATGTTTAACTTAACAATTTTTTTTACAACTTAAGAAGAGTTTTTCCAGTCAATACAATGGTTAAAATCAGCTGTGGACAAAGAGCAAACAAGTCATTTGTCCTGTCCTAACTGTATAACGACGTTGTTTGATACGGTTGTCAAGTAGTCTTCCATTTTGACCCAATTATTTCTTATACTCATGTAAATAAAACCACATTGGACACAAAAACTATCGCACATGCTGAACTTGTAAAAATTAACTTTGAGAAAATCATGTTGCCTTCAGAGACTTTTTCAATGGTCTGGGTGATGAACATTCCTTCTATATTTTGATGTATAGACCATGAAAATAGTAATATTTGATAAAAATACAGTTCAAACCCAGCTTAAAACCTCTTCAAATGGTGGCCATCTTGAAAACTGGTGACCAATTTGTATTTTCAAGTAAATAACGTACTTTTTTGGGCTCAAGCCATGACGTCCTGATGGAAGGTTCCTTCAGTAGCTTCCTAATGGTATATAGGACTACAGTAGATATTCCCAGAGAATTAAACTAAAAGTTTCACAGAATTCTAACTTCTGGCGCGAGTACCCATAAGGTTTCCCTTTAGGATATCGTATAATAACAGGGGACGTATACTTGACACGCCACATAGCTATCTGCAGCCCACATAGCTTTTACACTTCGAGGGGGAAGTGTGGCAAGTATGGGAGGAGCCGTTACAAAACTCTCCTCCTTCATTACTGTTATGGTACTCAGCGACATTACATCCGGCCGTCATGTTGGATTGATGCCACCAGGGCACGCTTTTCCTCATTCCTTCGCTTGTAGCGTATATGACTAGCTGCATTTTTCCCAGTTTTCGATAAGTGATTCGTAATGTCGCAATCTTCTGCCTCGCCTTCTTCTGGAAAGTTGAGTACCATATTCTTGTATTATTGTGGAAATTCTTTCCACGCTTTTTTTTTAGTCACCCCCATTATTCCATTTTTTATTTTTTGTTTGTTATTTTCTGAGTTTTATGCATTTCTTTTTTCTTTTGTTTCCTTTGTAACCTTCATTATTATACCCTTAAATATTCATTGCTGCTAATATGTCCATCATTCCCCTGTAATGCTTTACCTTTCATCATCTCATTCATCCGTAGATGATTTTATCTCATTTCCTCAGTTCACAGTACATTGCTCTGACGACGCAACCGACCGTCGACAATTTTTAAAAACAGCACTTGGTCGCGTTCTGTTCCAAATGCTCTTGAAGCTTTGTATGTTTAACCACAATTGGTTTGTATTTAAGTAACTCTTTAATTTACGTAACCAATTGATCTTAGCTTATTGCTATTTACATCTCAGTACCTATTTATAAGTCTGTTTAGCTAGGATTGTTTCCTGTGTTATTGAACATCACTAAACGCCACTTAATTTTTGTGTATGTATATTAATTTTTATAAACCAGACAGTAGGATTTCTTTATAATTACTTTCCCCTGGTGTTTCAAGAATGATCCTTGTATTTATAAAAAGAACCCTTCAGCAAATCACGTACTCATGGAAATTTGAAGAAGAAGCACCCTTCAGCAAACCACGTAATCATGGAAATTTGAAGAAGAAGACTCGACTGGTTTGAACCAGCGCAGCGGCGGGAGGTAGAAGCGTGCGAGGGGGCCACTTAAAAACCAGGAAGCATGGAAGGCGGACGTAGGCATAGCCTCTTCATCTGAGACGTCGTTGTAACTTAGGCATCGGTTCAACTACCTGTTGGTCAACCAGTTACTGACCAACAGTATGCCTTACTTTGAGCCATTATTTAGAAGATAAACTTACGAAGACAAAACACGTCACTGCAGAACTGAAGATGCACCGTGTTCTTAACAGTTTACAAGATGCCTCCACTACGTCTACAATTAACCCTCAAGAGCGTGAGTACTAATTAACAGTGCTCAACCTTGGCCAAGGAACTGTCCTCCCCCCTTTTTTTTCTAGCCTTTATTTGACAATGTGCACATTTAGCTAGGAAGTCATGTTCAAACTGTCTGGTTTAATCATTCGTAGCGTGTCCATTAACATAAGTTGTGTTCCCGTTCCCCTCTATCAAGTTTGAAATTTTATTGCCCGAGAGGAATGTGTTCAAAGTAGTGAGTAGAACTTTTGGTATTATTTCAGTCACCATTTTTACTTTCATTGGTTGATTAGTCATTTGATTATTGATTTACGATTTAATTGATTTGACCATTTTTTTGGCATTTTTAATTTTTCATATGCCATGTGGTCTTTATTCAAATTTCAATTAGGTAGTTTTGCTGTTTTTTCCTGTGTCAGTTAGGTGAAAATTCCTGTTGTACTTTATGGAAGTAAATGCCATTTTTAGGTTAAAATTATTAACTGTTTTTAACTTGACCTTTACATTTTGAAATGACTAAATGAGTTATCACATGAGGTGAGATATGACTTAAGGGTAAGTTTATATTTACGTCAATCTAAAGCTATCGGTGTCAATCCTGTATTGTAATGTTCTATGGTATTACCTCCCGGTGGTACTTAGGATATTTTGACTTTTACAGTACTGCTCCCCCTAACTCTTTGTGAAACTGTCGTTAACATAACTGATTCAGTCCAACCACACTTGATTGGGATTTACTATTCTGCGCCCTGGAGTAGCGTCTGAACATCAAGGTGATATCGGTGTCGACAGTCCCGGTATAGAATAATCTTTGGACTTAAACGTGTGTAGGGAAAGCAAACCGTCTTTGTTGCGGTTCTCTAGTTTGTCAAGTGTGAGAGTGTTGGCGCTCTATCCTTCAGGCTCGGGTCCAGAAATCAGGAACGGGGAGGCCTTTCCCGGAATTATTTCCCACAATTGTATAAATAAGCTCTAGCCGTAAAGTGACGTCTTTTTATCTTAAAATACTGTGTTTTGTGGCGGAGCTGTGCCTCGACCGGAGGCGTCATCCCTGACGCTGCTGTTTGCCTCGCATGCTTTATTTAGTTAGTCTGAACAGCCTTCCCGGTCTTATAACTAATTATCAGTATTAGTTATTTAGTCTTCATTGCTAGGAATTAGTTATATTATGCCGATCGTATTCATTTCGGCGAGTGTAGGTAGCCGATCCTCATGCTAGCTTGCTAGCCTAGCCCCTAGGCTCGATAGCCTAGGCGTTTTCGTTTACTTTCATGCATGATTTTTTTGGGCTCAAGCCATGTCGTCCTGATGGAAGTTCCTCTAAGGTAGCTTCCTAGGGTATATTAGAACTACGGCGATATTCCCAGAGAATTTACCTTAAGGTACCCAGAATTCTAACTCCTGGAGCGAATATCCCTAATAAAAGAGCCAGGGATATCGTATAAATCAGAGGACGTATTCTTGACACGCCACATGGCAATCTGTACCCCGAACAGAGTTAACACTTCGTAGGGGTCAAATGGCAAGAAAACGAAAACGAGAAAGAAAAGGGGAGAGCCGTTCGTAAGGCCCTCTTTTCTCCCATTTCGTAAGCGTGCCCTGCGCCGATTCTGGCGCCATCTGCATTCCTTGTAGCGAAACACGAGGTGCTACAGATACTGTATGTAGGGAGGGGTCCTACGGCCCTTTCATAGAAAGGGAAGGGCGGGTCCATCAGGACGACATGGCCATCTTACCCAAAAATAGATTTTTCGCTTCGCTCAAAATCCGATTTTTGGGCTCAAGCCATGTCGTCCTGATGGAAGTATACCAGAGCATTACTGTATCTGTGGATTCTCAAAATGTGCCGTACTCCTCAGAAGTATTTCCCCCAGTCGACGCGACCTAGAGACCTACGATGTTACCGTCATACATCTTTTCAACTAATCATAAACCATGATAGAGCTTCCTGCCCCCAACAGGGAAGAGTCTTACTAGACTCTGGGAAAGTCTCGAAGAGTACATATATCTAAGTATGAACCCCAGGCAAGCGAGTATAGTGGTCTCACCCCATACTAGGTAAAGCGAAGTTCGAAAAGAATCACTGTGTCAATATGAAATATCGACCAGTCCTCCGCTCAAAACACGTATTGGACAAAGGTTTATATCCGCTTAGGAGGAAACTCGTAAATCCGCCACCATCCCTTTATGGGATGGAGTCCTCCAGCTAAGGGAAAGCATAAACCAATGCAATATTAGCTTGCATAAGGGAACATTCTATTAGAATTATCCCCGGGTAAATATACATAGAATGAATGCTCACAGGTGAAGGAGACGCAAGGTTCTCAAGAACCAGTTTATTGACAGACAATAAACAAACAGGTTAACCACACTCATATATATATATATCTATATATAAGAGGAGGATAACCAACACTTTAAGCATAAGTATGATAGTAAACAGAAACTTGTTTGTCTGAAAGAAAAACATTGGAGCCACTTTTAAGATACCAAAGTATCAAAGTCAAAAGTCTGTATTACTAATCAGTCACATTAGCGTTAGAAACGCTCGGCACGCATGTTTGCACTTATGCTAGGTTCACCTTTGAAAGCGGAACAGTCAACGTGGGTCACCCAGTACCCTCACATAGTTTGTAGTACAGCATGTGACTACATACTCACCCTGGAATTAATTGTCCCAATTAAGCTACTGTTCCTCGCAGAGTTAAACAGCAGGGTTAACGACGCATCCCACTGCTACCACAGAACCTCTTAGTTGCTGCACTTGCTTCGCATAGTGACGAAAGAACACTCTGGAAGACTTCCAGCCAGTGTACGAACGAAGATGTTCAAAATCCCTACAACTAAAGAAGTTTAAGGATGAAGCAACTTTCCTCGGATCGTGACCTGTGGGTGAACAGTCAGGATCCGCTCTGCGAATAAGATATGTGATTTTCGCCCTGAGTTGTTTCAGTGATAAAATTTTAGCCTGACGTTTCTCCCCTGACCAGTTGGCCACCCTTGAAGTCTGAAGTTCTACGAACATAGACCTTTAGGCATTCTACTGGACATAGAGATGCATCTTCTTTCAGAGGGCAGATTCTTCAGGGACCCCACCTGATGGTGGGTAACTCGTTCTTAGTGAGAAACGTAGGATCCGGAAACAGGTTCAGTTCACCCATCCAGGAACTGAACACGACCTTCCTCTCTCGAGAGGGGTATGATCTCATTAACCCTGGCCCCGGACGCGAGTGCAAAAAGGAGGATAACTTATGGGTCAAATCCTTTAACGCACACTCCTTATTGTTCAACAGCGAAGCAAAATGAAGAACTTTTCTAAAGACCATGAATTGGGCTTTGGAGGTGCTAAAGGTCTGAGCCTAGCGCAGGCTTTCGGAACTTTTATAAAAGATCTCGTTAGCGAGGTCGACCTGGAAGGCATATAGAATGGGTCTTGTCAAAGCAGACCTACATGTTAAAATCGTGTTAGTTACCGATCCATAACCATGGAGATGGATGAAGAAAGATAAGCAGAAGTCCGTCGTGATCTCCTGCGGATTCTTCGCCTGACAAAGGCTACCCATTCTCTCCAAGATGACTCATATTGCCTTTTAAAAGGTTTGCACTTATAATCCTCTAGGAAGTCTATGCTGGCTTTCGAAATCCCGAAACACTTTCTCACCTGTTAAGGAAAGAAAATCATGAGCTGCTGGGTCTGGGTTTTCTGTAATGAAGCGCAGACAATTGACTTCTGGACTCACTGGGTCAGAACTGGATCTAGTAGCGGTAGAAACTCCAACCGAAGCTCCAATGCCAGAGGGAACCACACACTGTTCGGCCACTTGTGGGCCACTACTGCCGCTACTGCCTTAAATGATCTCAGTTTGTTGAGGACCCTCAACAGAAGGTTTTGAGGAGGGAACAGATAAATCCTGAACCATCTGTTCCAGTCGAGGGACATCGCGTCCACTGCTTCCGCCAAGGGGTCCTCGTACGGGGACACATACAGGGGCAACTTCTTGTTGTCTTTCGTCGCAAAGAGGTCTAGCTGCAGTTCTGGGACTTAACTCAGAATGAAAGAGAATGATCCTGCGTCTAGGGACCATTCCGACTCTATCGGTGTGAACCTGGATAGAGCGTCCGCTGTCACATTGCGGACTCCTTGAAGGTGAACTGCTGACAGGTACCACTTCTTCTTCCCCCAAATCGGAAGATGGCCAACATCACCTGGTTGAGAGGTGGTGAGCTTGATCCTTGTCGATTCAGCATCTCACAACTCCCCCGCTGTCCAGCACCAACCTAATGTGGATCGAGCGACGCGGGGAGACTTTCTTTAAGGAAAGAAGGACTGTCATAGCCTCTAGAAAATGACTGTGAGAGGTCTTGAATAGACTGGACCAAGACCCTTGGGCCTTTTTCTGATGAGAGTGAACTCCCCATCCCTCCTTCGAGGCGTCTGAGTGACTCGTCACCGACGGGGGAGGTGGGTGAAGAAGAACCGACTTCCTAAGAAGTCTGGCTTGGGACCAAGGCCGGAGAAGAGTATTTCGACGAAGCGGAACTGGTCTTCTCAGATCTCTTCGCGCATCTGATGCATAACTACTCCAATCTCCGGTTGCATCCTTTAGCTGTGCTCTTAGCACCGGGTCTGTCACCGAAGTAAACTGGAGAGACCCCAGTACACTCTCCAGTTCGCATCTGATATCCATACGGAATCTAGAAGTCTCTTGACAGAACCAGCTATCTCCTTTCTTTTCTCCGCCATGACGGAGAAAAACGGTGTGACATTAGGTCCCAGTGGATTCACACCCACCGGAACTTAGAGATGGAGAAAGTTGAGACTTTTCTGTTGATCTTGAAGCCTAGATAATCTAGGAAATGGATCACATACAGGGAAGCTTGCAAGCATTCTGTCCTGGATGCTGCCCACACCAGCCAAAAATCCAGGTAGGCTACTACCTGAATTCCCTTTAGGCGTAATTGACTGAGAACTACGTTCGCAAGCATCGTGAAAATCCTTGGGGCTATTATTAGCCCGAGAGGCATGGCTCTGAAGGCGTATAGTCTTCGTTGTAGCCTGAACCTTAGGTAGGAGGAGAATCGACAATAGAATGGAACGTGCCAAAAGGCGTCTGACAAAACTATGGAGGCGGTAAATGCCCTCTTGGGCAGTAAGGTCCTTATGTGTTGCATTGTTAGCATCTTGAACCTGTAGTTTGCTATGAACTTGTTAAGTGGCGACAAGTCCAGAATGACTCCGAGTTTTCCGAGTCCTTCTTGGGAACACAAAACAGCCTCCCTTGGAATTAGATGGACTTTACCCTTCGGATCACTTTTCCTCTAACAGTTCTTGAATGAACTCATCCAGAACGGGGGTGGAGTGTCGGAAAAACCCCGAGGGTATGGGGATGGAGTGCTGTACCAGCTCCAGCCCAGTCCCTTCTTGAGTAGGCTGTGGACCCAGGGATCGAAGGTCCACCGATCCCGAAAGCGTTGGAGACTCCCTCCTACCAATATCATCTCGCTCGGACTGTTGTCCTGAGGTCTTGCCTCTCTGACCGCGACCACCCATGAAACCCCTTCTTCTTGAGGGGCGCCTAGACGAACTTCTGGCTGCTCCTCTAGGCTTGCTCGACAGGAAGTTGACTGACTCTCGAACAATGGGTTGAATGCCGGAGACTGTGTCGACACGAATTGGGGAACCCACTGAAGTGTGGTCGGGGTTTTTGCCACCATCTGGGGCACTGAGGGCATCAGCAAATGCCGTTGCTGCTGTTGTCTACTTGACTTAGCTGGCCGAGAAAGTATCCTAATCCTTTTAGTCTTCCTCAAAGGTTGGGGACCCCATCCGGGGAAGAATTTCTCTTGGTAGACAGGCCCCACTCCTGGAGAAGATTTCTATCGTCCGTGGCGGCCCTATCAACCTCTTTGACCGATTCACTAGGGAAAAGGTCTTTGTCCCAACTGTTGGAGGAGATTAGTTTCCTTGGCTCGTGCCTCATCGTAGCCCGGGCGAACACGAACTCCCTACAGGCTCTCTTCGCCCTGACGGAGCTGTAAAGATCCTTCGTCATAGTGGCCAGATGAGTCTTGATCACAACCATGAACATTTCATGGACCTTGGGGTCACTTGTCATCGTCTCAAAAGTGGACTGAAGCGACAAAGAGGCAGCCAGTCTTTCTTTTGTCTCGAGTTCTCTCCACAAAAGAAAGCCAGACAGCTAAGAGAGGATCTCGCCGAACCGGCATTCGGCAAAATCCGCCTCCCACATCTGGACTGAGAAGGTAAGATGGACGTCCTTCCAGTCCTTGTTTTGCTTACTAAATCTTCCTTTCTAAAGGCCAGCAACAAGGGTTTACACTCCACCAGGGAGGGGAAAAGGCTTGCCAGCCTAGACTGTTTTCAAAACCGCCGCAAACCCTTTCAGCGAAAAGGGGGGGGGGGGAGGCTGTGGCAGGGGAGGACACAAAGGAAGGGAGCCTCTTACTCAAATACAGCTACCTTTGAGTTCATGAAGCCCCTCTCTTTCATCGAAGATGAAAGCAAAGCATGAGCCTAGCATGGTCTATCACTACGACCTCCTCCGGCTCTGTCTCTTCCTTTGAAGCTGGTACCTCCCTCAACCGGACATAGCAGTCCGGATATGCCCCTGCAGTTACAATGCAGCTGCCTTCCCATTCTTCTCCCTCTGCCTTTGTTGGATCAAGCCAACAATGGAGGGAGGGCCTGCTCTACTGCGAGAGCAGACAATGTTGAGGGAGCAGGTTCAAGGACCTGAACCGGAGCAGCCGACATCTCTCGGCCTCTTCCGCTACCTTGTCCGGAGCTCGAACTTCATCCTGGCCTTTTGCCAGGAGGTCTTCCTCCAGACGTTCGGACACGTCTGGCATCCTGTCGTCCAACTGGATGCTAAGCAAGGCGACCGCGACTTCAGCATCCACCGGGATCTGAATTAGGGGGACCTCCTCTTGAGGCTGGGGAATCACTGTAACAGTTGATGCCCTAGGGAAAAGGAAGCCCTCATCTTCTCACTTGGAAGATAAGGTCCAGAGGTGATCTTCTGAAAGCCCCTCACCCAGGTACGAAGCTTCTCCCTAGCTATATCCCTTGAATCCACCGTTCTAGGGGAGACAAAAACGGATTTTGAGCGAAGCGAAAAGAAAAAGCCTCAATAAATAGGTTAGTGCATACAAAACATACCTGAGGGACCCAATACCGGAGAACATCCGTGGAGACAGCGCATGCCACACGCCTCCTTCAAAACCATGTCTGCAGAAGTCCTACTGCGGACGTTGCAGAAAACACATCCGCACTACGGATGGTCCTCCTGTAAAGAGAACAAATTTCCATGAGTATCAAGTGAACCACGTATCACTGGATATGCACAGTAGCATAACAAATCGGAAAGGAAAGACACATCCTTGTATTTCCCGCACAACCCATTGTTGTAGCCTTCCAGATAATAAAATCGTATGGTTAATCTATGCCAGATTAACCAATGGAAAATTTCCAAAGGAAAGATTTTAAAATACCGGATAGTAGACAAGAAAGAACTCACTTTCTTATCTGTAAGGCCAACAGCAACGGGTCGTGCAAGACCACAAAGAATAAGGGAAAGACACATACTTGTGAATCCCACACAATCCCCTGTAGAAGCCCACCAGCCATTAAAATCAAATGGTTAGTCTTTGCTAGAATAACCACAGATCATATTTCCCGAGGGAAATTAGGTGTACCTCACACCTAAGGTAAGATTTTACCATTCTGGCTAAAGATGAAAAGAATTCTCTTTTCATCCCTGTAAGGCAACACCAAGTGACTGCACAAGGCAACACAAGTAAGTTAGAAAAGACAGTGTTGTAACCTACTATATCATGGTCTCCCCTGGTAGAATACACCATACAGGGAAGAACTGATACAGTACATGAGGGTGGTGTGCCGGCCGGCTCTTGCCGGTCAGTACCCCCCCCCCCTTTTCCAAAGGTAGGTCTCAAGTATGCAACTTAGGATCACCCAGACGGGGGAGAACTCCAGTTCCTATGCCTGAACCGGCCGGTAGTGGTTGCCGGTCCGTAGCTACCCGGTTGGTACCCAGCTGCCGGCCATCACTCTTAGTGACCGGCCAACCGAGTGATGTAGCAGGCCGGCCGACAGCGGTGAGTAAACCCTGCCGGCTGGCATCCACACCAGGTAGCGCCCGGCTGCCGGCCGCCACTCATAGCGGCCGGCAGGTGAGCAAGGAGACCGGCCAGCAAAGGCATAACCACCGCCGACCGACAGCAAGAGAACTAGCGAACACCCCCTTACCGACGGCCGGCCACTAGGCCGGCAGACAGCAAGGACAACACATAAGAAGACAACAGAATGGGTGCCGGGCTAAGAGGCTATGTACCTCCGCGCCCGACACCCGAAAGAGTGCCGAGAGGAAGGGGAGACACTAAGTCAGGCTTCCTAACCACTGCTTACTGAATCTACAGACGGCAGCGGTTGAGGGACCAAGGAAGGACCGGGCAGCACTCAAGGGATAGGGCCTCTGCCGGTCGGCACACTCTGCCGGCCGACAGGGGACCACGTCAGCTCCCCATCCTAACCTAGGCTAGGTACGGATGTGAGACGGCTGACACAAAGGAAAACGGAAAAAACAGAAGGGAAGGACAGAGGGTCCTGTCCAACCTTGCCTTGGTTAAGGATCATCCCCAACTAAGAAAGCCCATCTCAGCCAGGGAAAATCCAGAGAGGGAGGCCGGCACTACTAGCTGCCTCCCTAAAACCAAGGCAAGGAAGGAATTGCTAATCCGGAAAGGGAACATATCCCGAACCCGGAACAGCAGAGAGGACAAGTCTGAGGGGTCACCGAGCGAAGGGATCATAACTACAGAAACCCTCCAAGGTGATCCAAGGAGGATAAACCTCCTATGCCCATGTCAGGCAGCAAGGGAGACTCTGCCCCATGCTAGACCAACACGGACTCAGACTAATACACTGCTGTACTGTCCTTCTCTGAACCAAACCAGTTGGAGCAGGAAGGTACAGTACTACTCCAGCATAGTTATATTTGAAAATTAATTCAAACAAACCACTAGAGTTAAGCCTAAGGCTTAAGCAGAGGGAAAGGGTTTGCCCCTTCCCCGAAGAGAAGGGAGCAAACGGGGAAACAGACAATATTTTAATAGCCTAAGACAACCTAGCCTAGGCACTAAGAGAATCGATTACCTAAATCACCGAAACTCACTCCAATACTATCTTGGAAAATACTCGAAAAAAGCTTATATGTATAACGTTGCCTAACGCTTTAAACAGTATAAAATCACACTTGGAAGACTAATTATCATGCAGGAAGTACAAGGGCCAACAACTAGGCTACGAAGACTAGTGTCGGTCAGCCTAGGCAAAACTTTCGCCAGGCGCTGTACTAAAGCATCATAACAGAATTCCTAATAAGCTAAGCAGCTAATTATTAAAGCGAAAGGGGCTGGGAACGTCGCTCTGCTAACCAAATAAATCCTAATCTAGCGAGCGACAGCGTCCAGGACGCCTCCAGCAGGCAACTTGGAAGACTAATTATCATGCAGGAAGTACAAGGGCCAACAACTAGGCTACGAAGACTAGTGTCGGTCAGCCTAGGCAAAACTTTCGCCAGGCGCTATACTAAAGCATCATAACAGAATTCCTAATAAGCTAAGCAGCTAATTATTAAAGCGAAAGGGGCTGGGAACGTCGCTCTGCTAACCAAATAAATCCTAATCTAGCGAGCGACAGCGTCCAGGACGCCTCCAGCAGGCAAGAGCTCTTGTATCAAAGATAACTCTTTTAATTACTTTAATTTTAATCAAGAGCCTACATTTATACATAAAAGAAATAGTACTCAACTTATCCGAAGCAGAAGAAGTTGGAGAAAGCATAATTAAAGAGTAAATCCAAGATTTGGTAGAAACACAGGGAAAAAACACCGAGTTGTAAAGCTACGCAAAAAGGAATGCAGATGGCGCCAGATTCGGCGCAGGGCACGCTTACGAAACGGGAGAAGAGAGGGCCTTACGAACGGCTCTCCCCTTTTCTTTCTCGTTTTCGTTTTCTTGCCATTTGACCCCTACGAAGTGTTAACTCTGTTCGGGGTACAGATTGCCATGTGGCGTGTCAAGAATACGTCCTCTGATTTATACGATATCCCTGGCTCTTTTATTAGGGATATTCGCTCCAGGAGTTAGAATTCTGGGTACCTTAAGGTAAATTCTCTGGGAATATCGCCGTAGTTGTAATATACCCTAGGAAGCTACCTTAGAGGAACTTCCATCAGGACGACATGGCCATCTTACCCAAAAATAGATTTTTCGCTTCGCTCAAAATCCGTTAATAAGTGTTCCTAGTGTTTTATTACGAAATGAAGATATAGGCATTTATACATATAAGATTCAGTGATTGCACATAAGCTTTCGCCTTCTAGGAAGTATACAAGGGGTTTCGGTGATCTTGGTAGTCGACTCCCTTACCCCTAGCCTAACGCTAGGGCTCTTGTATACTTCCTCACCTCCCCAGTTACCTTACCCAAGGTAATCTCCTCCCTCTGAGGTAGCCTAGGCTACATCCTAGTCTTCCTTACCTTGAATCGCATTCGAGTAAGGTTAGGCTAGGTTTTTCTTTCCCCACTCCTTACCATAGTACATGCGCTTTGAGTTTGGGACAAAACTTCAGAGTACCAGTCGTTTGCCCCCAGCTACCCCATTGGGAGAATGTACTCTCCCTCTGGTCCCTGCTGGTGGGTGAAGATGGGGGAGCTCTGCCCTTCCTCCTAGTCCACATCTGGTTGGGTTAAGACCCTTCCTCCCTGTGGTCTAGCGACTTGTCCTACCCCTGTCTTTCTTAGTTTGGGGGACTTGTTCCCCTAGCCTAGGTTAGGCAGTCCAAGGGGATTCTGTTTCTTTATAGTTTAGGACAGTACGCTAGTGCTGTACCTTCTCTGTGCTAGCCTACCCTAGGCCGGAGAATAAATTCTTCCTACACCTGGATAGGGCTAGCCCTAAACAGAATCCCCCCCTGGGAGTGCCGGTGGGTGCTACGCACCCTCCTACACTCCCCCTCAGGACCCTTATCCCTCCCTCCTCTGTCCTTTTGTGTTGGCCTAGCCATCACACCTCTGTCCGCCGTCCTACAACTCCCCTGCGTGCCGGTGGGTTGTGGGTTCGGCTTGGTCCTTTCGCTGGTTAGCCCGGATTGCTAGGCCTCCCACATATAGTCGAACTATGGGTTAGCATACGACAGGTCGGTCTGCCGGTGGAAGACCTCTCTATCTTAGAGTGTTCTTCGGTCCTCCCTTGGACCGCCACCTGCAACTCGAGCCGGCTGTCGGCTCTGCTGCGACTGGATGAAAGGTTTCTACCCTCTCCCGTTCATTTGAACACTCCTTCCGGAGGAAGAAGAGGTATGGGTGCTGAGTACTACCCTTCCCTTTCTCTCCTCCTATCCTATCTCTCTCTCTATCAATGCCGGTCCACTGCCGCCTCCACACTGCCGGCGACAACCGTAAGTGTCTCCTGGTATCCTCTCTGTCTCAATGATCGACGTCAGTGTTGAAATACCTTCGCCGGTCGCTTGCCGGCTGCTGGGGGCCGCCGACTTGCCTTCGATCTGTCATCACATAGAGGTGTCGCCCTCTCTCTGCCACATAGACTGATGGCTTGGAAGGGTTTCCCCTTGATGGAGATTTGCTGGCGCCCGGCGTGCTCCCAGCATGCCGTCACGCTGCCATCTAATCATATCTCTGCAGTGGACAGTCACTTCTCCTCCTGCCGGCCCAGTGCCGGCAGTGATTATTGTACGGCTATGGACGATAGCCAGTACATCTATGGTATAGTATATACCCTAGACTAAAAACTATTGTATATAGTTGTGCAGTAAATTCTTCCAGCATACTCTGTGCATCCATGCGCAGTCTCTTGCCGGGACCTAACCAGAATAGGGAGAATTCGCTCTCCCTTTTCTTCTATACTGAATGAATTCCGTTTCCCCACCCCACGTCACTGTATCTAATTCCCCGGAGGAAGTCTAAGCTTTGCTTATCCAATGTGGATGTTTTTTCCTCCTATCAAGGCTCATGAGGAGCCCCTAGAATTAGTTATGGTGTGGCGTGACGGTAATTGACTGGGTGGTTGCACAAGTATTTGTCTTTCCTGCCTCTTTTCCAGCTTACCTATACTAAGCTTACACGTGAAAAGGAATCTTATAAGTTTTTATAACTTTAATACTAATCTCAGATTACTGTAAGTCATGACTGTTATTGGAAGTATATTTAGGAATAGAAGGATGGATGTATTGGCCTTGTGTGAGACAAAGATGAAAGGAAAGGATGAAGTGATGTTTGGTGAAATGTCTGGTAGAGTGTCTAGGATTGGAAGGGAAAGAGCGAGAGAGGGTGTGGCTTTATTACTGAGTGAATGGATGATAGGTAAAGTAGTGGAATGGAAGTAGATATCATCTAGGTTAATGTGGGTAAGGGTTAGGTTGGGTGGGGAATGTTGGGCGTTTGTCAGTGCGTATGGGACAGGTAGTGAGAAAAGTGAAGAAGAGCGGAATGAGTTCTGGAATGAATTAACTAGGTGTGTAGAAGGACTGGGTAGAACGAATTATGTAGTTGTCATGTGTGACTTAAATGCTAGAGTGGGCGCTGGAGAGGTAGAAGGTGTCATTGGGAAGTATGGCGTACCAGGTGAAAATGAGAGTGGTGAGAGACTGGTAGATATGAGTATTGAACTAGAGATGGTAATAAGTGCTAGCTTTTTAAAAAAGAAAGATAAAAACAACCATACATGGGTAAGAGTGGCAAATGGAAGAGTAGTAGAAAGGGCATTAATGGATTATGTGTTGATAACTAAAAGAATGTTTGGAAGATTGAAAGACGTGCACGTGTTTAGGTGTATGGCTAACTGTATGTCTGATAATTTTTTTGGTGGAAGGAAAATTAGTTGTAGCAAAAGAGTGGGGTAATAGAGTAGGTGGATGTAAAAGGGAGCTACTGACAGTTGAAGAGCTAATAAAACCGGGGGTAAAAAGTAAATATCAGGAAAGGTTGAAAATGGCATATGACGAAGTGAGAGTAAGAGAAACTGGTAATTTAGAGGAGGAGTGGAAGTTAGTAAAGAAAATTTTGTTGGGATTGCAAGTGATGTGTGTGACAAGAAGGTTGTTGGAGGCAGCATGAGGAAGGGCAGTGAATGGTGGAATGAAGGAGTGAAGGTAAAAATGGAAGAGAAAAAGAGGGTTTTGAAGAATGGCTGCAGAGTAATAGTATAGAGAAGTATGAAAAATATAGAGAGAAAAAGGTGGAAGTAAAGTACAAGGTACGTGAGGCAAAGAGGGCAGCTTACCTGAGATGGGGTCATGGATTGGGTCAGTCATATGAAGAGAATAAGAAGAAGTTTTGGAAAGAAGTGAAGAGAGTAAGGAAGGCTGGCTCAAGAATTGAAGAGACAGTGAAAGATGGAAATGGAAGGTTGTTAAAAGGAGAGGAGGCAAGGAAAAGGTGGGCGGAATATTTTGAAAGTTTATTAAATGTAGAAGATAATAGGGAGGCAGATATAATTGCTGTTGCAGGTGTTGAGGTGCCGGTGATGGGAGATGAGAATGAGAGAGAGATTACAATAGAGGAAGTGAGGAGAGCACTAGATGAAACGAGAGTAGGAAAAGCATCTGGTATGGATGGTGTGAGAGCCAAGATGTTGAAGGAAGGGGGTGTGACTGTCCTTGAATGGTTGGTGAGATTGTTTAATATGTGTTTTGTGTTGTCAATGGTAGCAGTAGATTGGGTTTGTGCATGTATTGTACCACTATATAAGGGTAAGGGAGATGTGCATGAGTGTTGTAATTCAAGAGGTATTAGTTTGTTGAGTGTATTTGGAAAAGTGTATGGTAGAGTAAGGATTAATAGGATTAAGGATAAAACAGAGAATGCAATCTTAGAAGTACAGGGTGGTTTTAGAAGAGGTAGGGGTTGTATGAATCAGATTTTTACAGTTAGGCAGATATGCGAGAAATATTTAGCAAAAGGTAAGGAGGTGTATGATGCGTTTATGGATCTGGAGAAAGCGTATGATAGAGTTGATAGGGAAACAATGTGGAATGTGATGAGGTTATATGGAGTTGGTAGAAGGTTGTTGCAAGCAGTGAAAAGTTTCTACAAAGGTAGTAAAGCATATGTTAGAATAGGAAATGAAGTGAGTGATTGGTTTCCGGTGAGAGTGGGGCTGAGACAGGGATGTGTGATGTCGCCGTGGTTGTTTAACTTGTATGTTGATGGAGTGGTGAGAGAGGTGAATGCTAGAGTGCTTGGACGAGGATTAAAACTGGTAGGCGAGAATGACCATGAATGGGAGGTAAATCAGTTGTTGTTTGTAGATGATACTGTACTGGTTGCAGACACAGAAGAGAAGTTTGACCGACTAGTGACAGAATTTGGAAGGGTGTGTGAGAGAAGGAAGTTGAGAGTTAATGTGGGTAAGAGTAAGGTTATGAGATGTACGAGAAGGGAAGGTGGTGCAAGGTTGAATGTCATGTTGAATGGAGAGTTATTTGAGGAGGTGGATCAGTTTAAGTACTTGGGGTCAGTTGTTGCAGCAAATGGTGGAGTGGAAGTAGATGTATGTCAGAGAGTGAATGAAGGTTTTAAAATGTTGGGGGCAGTTAAGGGAGTAGTAAAAAATAGAGGGTTGGGCATGAATGTAAAGAGAGTTCTATATGAGAAAGTGATTGTACCAACTGTGATGTATGGATCGGAGTTGTGAGGAATGAAAGTGATGGAGAGACAGAAATTTAATGTGTTTGAGATGAAGTGTCTAAGGAGTATGGCTGATGTATCTCGAGTAGATAGGGTTAGGAACGAAGTGGTAAGGGTGAGAACGGGTGTAAGAAATGAGTTAGCAGCTAGAGTGGATATGAATGTGTTGAGGTGGTTTGGCCATGTTGAGAGAATAGAAAATGGCTGTCTTCTAAAGAAGGTGATGAATGCAAGAGTTGATGGGAGAAGTACAAGAGGAAGGCCAAGGTTTGTGTGGATGGATGGAGTGAAGAAAGCTCTGGATGATAGTAGGATAGATGTGAGAGAGGCAAGAGAGCGTGCTAGAAATAGGAATGAATGGCGAGCGATTGTGACGCAGTTCCGGTAGGCCCTGCTGCTTTCTCTGGTGCCTTAGATGACCGCGGAGGTAGCAGCAGTAGGGGATTCAGCATTATGAAGCTTCATCTGTGGTGGATAACGGGGTAGGGGGGGCTGTGGCACCCTAGCAGTACCAGTTAAACTCGGTTGAGTACCTTGTCAGGCTGGGAGGAACGTAGAGAGTAGAGGTTCCCTTTTTGTTTTGTTTCATTTGTTGATGTCAGCTACCCCCCAAAATTGGGGGAAGTGCCTTGGTATATGTATATATGTATGACTGTTGTTGACTTAAACAGACTCATTTGCCTCTTTCTTTTACAGGAGGAGTACCTACGGTGTGAGAGCGCCTTCTGCAGCGTTTGCCGCCCTGATTTCTACGGCCACCTGGCGTGCCAAACCCCCACCAGCTGTTCGATCACCCAAGGGAATCTTCGATATTGGGACCCGTAGGTCTGCACCATCTGCAAGAACCTGCTCAATGAGGCGTTCGACAACCCTCCGTCAACGGAGGTCAGGGACATCGCCCGAGAGAAACTGCGCAAGTGGGTGCGTGGATGCTGTCATTCCTAAGGCTGAGATCCCCTGCGTCCAACTGACGGTCGAACCGGACGTTTCGGACGCTCTCCAAGACTGTCATCTCGACGAAGTGGAGAGGATGTCGGATGTGTCAGACACTACCGAAAGGACCCTGATGGCCGAGGGTCAAGAAGAGGAAGAGCATGTGGAGACTCGTTGCAATATCGGAATCTGTCCCCTCTACCTCCGCCACTCCAGTACCTGCAGTGGTGGGCACCCAGGATAGCCTCCAAGCCTTGGTGGCACTCCTGGATGAGAGGTTCTGCCAGGGTCATGCGGACCTTATGAGGGAGATCCTGCATCTGTCGAAACAGACGCCGAAGAAAATCAGTGTCAAGGATCTTTCCCCCTGCTCAGTGACCAACCCCTGGTGACATGCAGAACACATGCCAATCACGAGCGGACGTATCGTCATTAACGCTAAACTAGGTGCCATCCCCCTTGAAGAGGTGGAGTTCTGGCCTAGTTTTGAAGCCTACCCGGACTGTTACATCCGTCTCAAGTCCGAACCAGTCTCCAAGGAGGAGACCGAGCCTAAGGAGGTCATAGTATTTGACCACGCTAAGGCTCAAGCTCTTTTAGCCGACTGCCTTAAGAGCAGGGGCTACACCAACTCCAAGGTGCTGGCCCTAAGCAAGAAGCACCCATCCTTTCTTGCTCCTACCACCATGGTCTTTCCTTTCACCGAAAAGTCCCTGCTGGCAATACTGAAGGCGGTGGAGGAAGGAAAACCCTGCCCTACTTAGGAGGAATGTAGTCCTCTCTCCCTCGCCCTCCCTCCCGACGACAAAATCTGGAAAGATATCCAGTTAACTTTCTCGGTAAGAAAGTTGGAGGCTGACGTCACGGGACGGCAGTTTAACGAGAACTTCCCCAAGCTCACCGAATACCTTCTGCGTCGGGAGCAAGACACAAAAGAGAGGCTGGCTGCCTCTCTGTCTCTTTAAGTGCAGCTTGAGACAATGGCAGGGGACATTCGGGTCCCAGGCTTCTACATGGTTCTCGCAAAGACCCACCTTACCACCTTGACGAAGGACTTGTACAGCTTCATCAAGGCCCGGAGAGCCTGTAGAGAATTCGTGTTTACGGATGCCACCGTCAAGCATGAACCCCGGAAACTGATTTCATCCAACATTTGGGGTAAATATCTCTTTCCCAACGGCCTCGTGAAAGATATCGTTGACAGAGCCACCACCGAGAACCAGAACCTTCTTAACAAGTGGGGCATGTCACGAAAGAGGAAATCTTCTCAGGATGAGGGCCCCCAACCTAAGAAGAAGTCGAACAAGCCCCGACCACAACAGTGCCAGGCTAAATGCCAGTTTCCGGCACCCGCTACTCCCCAGTTGGTGGCTCAGCCACAACAGACCTTTCAGTTGGTCCCTCAGCCGGTGGTGGCTGAGTCACCAGTCTTCACACAAGCCTATGAAAGGCAGTCCACTACCTTTTGGCCCAAAGGTAGAGGCTCCTGCAAAGATTCCTCTCGACATCCATCTAGATTCTAGAGGGAGAGGAGGGAGGGGAGCAGGCGGCGAGGTGGAAAATCCTCGGGAAACCAGAAGCAATGAAATGCTTCCGGTGGGAGGAAGACTCCGCCACTTTCAGGATCGTTGGACCTTCGATCCTTGGGCTCACAGTATCATCAAGAAGGGACTAGGGGGGAGCTGGGTAACACCACCTCCAACCTTTTACCAATTCTTCCAACACTCCACCCCCGTCCTGGAAGAATATGTCCTAGAACTCTTGAACAAGAAGGTGATCAGGAGGGTACAGTCCACCAAGTTCCAGGGAAGACCATTCTGTGTTCCCAAGAAGGACTCCAACAAACTTCAAGTCATTCTGGACTTGTCCCTTCTCAGCAAGTTTATAGCGAGCAACAAATTCAAGATGCTGACTCTTCAACATATAAGAGCCCTACTACCTCATAAGGCTTACACGGTCTCAATAGACTTGGCGGAGGCCTACTGGCACATTCCAATGAATCATCAGGCTTCCTCCTACCTAAGATTCAAGCTTCAAAGAAGGCAGTACGCTTTCAGGGCCATGCCCTTTGGACTCAACTTAGCTCCAAGAATCTTCACGAAGCTCGCAGACACGATCATCCAACAGCTACGCCTTCAAGGCGCCCAGGTGATGGCTTACCTAGACGACTGGCTGGTTTGGGCAGCATCCTCAGAAGAATGCTCGCGTGCTTCCAGAAAGGTGACCCAGTTCCTGGAACATCTGGGTTTCAAAATCAACACCAAAAAGTCTCTACTGTCTCCAGCTCAGAAGTTCCAATGGCTGGGAATCTATTGGAATCTTCAGTCACACCGTCTTTCCATCCCTCTGAAGAAAAGGAAGGAAATAGCGGGATCTGTCAAGAGACTCCTAAAATCCAAATGGAATTCAAAACGACAACAGGAACAAGTGCTCGGCTCCCTCCAGTTCACCTCAGTGACAGACCCAGTGCTACGAGCACAGCTAAAAGATGCATCGGGAGTCTGGAGAAGATACGCATCCATCGCTCGAAGAGATCTCAATAGACCTCTACCAACCAGGCTTCGCTCACTCCTGAAGCCATAGTCGGAGGCAAAGAATCTGAGAAGATCAGTTCCTCTTCAGCCACCACCTCCGTCGGTCATTATCCACATGGATGCTTCGCTAAAAGGATGGGGGGGGGGTCACTCCCATCAGCGACAAGTTCAAGGAACTTGGTCTTCCCTATTCAAGACGTTTCACATCAACATCTTGGAGGCCATGGCGGTTCTTCTTACTCTGAAGAGACTGTCTCCACGTCCCTCGATCCACATCCGTCTAACTCTGGACAGCGCCGTTGTGATCAGATGTCTCAACTGTCAGGGCTCAAGATCGCCTCAACTCAACCAAGTGTTACTGCCCATCTTCCGCCTAGCGGTCAAAAAGAGATGGCACCTCTCAGCAGTTCACCTACACGGATTCCGCAATGTGACGCCAGACGCTCTATCGAGGACAACCCCAATAGAGTCGGAATGGTCCCTAGACGCAGAATCCTTCTCCTTCATCTCCCGTCAAGTCCCGGAACTGCAGATCGACCTCTTCACGACGAGCGACAACAAGCAACTTCCTCTTTACGTGGCCCCATACGAGAACCCCAGAGAAAGCGGTGGACGCCATGTCCCTGGACTGGAACAGATGCTCCAAGATTTACCTGTTCCCTCCACCCAACCTTCTGCTGAAAGTCCTCACCAAGCTGAGAACCTTCAAAGGAACAGCAGCCTTAGTGGCACCCAAGTGGCCCCGGAGCAACTGGTTCCCTCTAATCTTGGAGTTACAGCCCAAGCTGATCCCTCTGCCGGACCCAGTTCTCTCCCAGCAGGTTCAGAAGTCGACTGTCTTTGCTTCATCAAGGAAAACCCGAGACCTTCATTTCATGATTTTCTCTCCATAGCCGTGAAGAAGAGGTTTGGGATCTCGAAGAAATGTTTAGGCTTCCAAGAGGAATACAAAACAAAGTCTACCAGAAGGCAACACGAGTCATGCTGGAAGAAATGGGCGTCCTTCGTCAAGGCTAAAAATCCTACAGAAATCTCTATAGACTTTTGTCTGTCCTCTTCATTCACCTTCATGGACAAGGCTTAGCAGCCAACACGATTTCCACTTGCAAATCGGCCTTGACAAGAACATTACTTTATGCCTTTCAGATAGACCTGTCCAACGACATCTTTAACAAGCTGCCAAAGGCATTTGCTAGACTCCGTCCTGCCCCCCCACCGAGACCCATCTCCTGGTCTCTTGATAAGGTGCTCCATTTTGCCTCTAGTCTGGACAATGAGTCTTGCCCTCTGAAAGACTTGACTCAAAAAGTGATTTTCCTTTTTGCTCTCGCCTCGGGAGCCCGAGTCAGAGAAATAGTAGCCTTATCTAGAGAAGAGGGACAGATACAGTTCGCCGAAACAGGAGAACTTACCCTCTTTCCTGACCCAACGTTTCTCGCCAAGAATGAATTTCCCACCAAAAGGTGGGGCCCCTGGAGAAACTGCCCTCTGAAGGTAGATGTCTCTCTATGCCCAGTGGAGAGTCTAAAGGTCTATCTACGAAGAACTTCAGACTTTGGCGGAGGACAGCTTTTTAAAGGAGAAACATCGGGATCTGATTTGTCACTCAAACAACTAAGGGCGAAGATCACCTACTTTATTCGCAGAGCGGATCCTGACAGTACACCCGCAGGTCATGATCCCAGGAAAGTCACCTCTTCCCTAAACTTTTTTCAAGTATGGATTTCGAAAGTCTTCGATCTTTCACAGGCTGGAAATCCTCAAGAGTGTTTTTCAAACACTATGCGAAGCAGGTGCATGAATTGAAGCATTATGTGGTAGCAGCAGGTAGTGTGTTAAAGCCTGCTGCTTAGTGCTGCGCAGAACAGTGAGTTACTTGGGACTCTAACTCAACGGGTGTTTGTGTTGACCCTAGTGCGAAACATAGTGATTTTAAGTGCCACCTGGTGACACTAAGAACTGTTCTTCTACAAAGGTGAAGTAACATAGACTGGAACACGTGTGCCACATGTTTTCGGACATGAAGTGTATATAAGACTTTCTAAAAGACTTCCTAGTTCCCTTGGAACTAATGTGTGAATGGCAAGTTCTTCCTTTTCAGATTCCACACCCACGTCTTTTATTGTCTTTAGTCTCTGTTTGTTAACTACATTTTATTGAAATTTACCTATTTCATATTAATTCTAAATTTTTATTGAATAAAATAGAATTTTTCGTTACCATATGTGTCTCATTTCGTCCTAACACATGAAATAAGATACTGTTAGAGAGTTTTATTAGCCTTATTATTTGATCATTATTATAATCTATGTTACAATATTGCTTCTACTTGTTGTCTACTTACCTAGAGAAAAGTAAAATTGTTCCAACACATTTACTTAACTTCCCTGATCTGTCCACGAGACCGGCAAGATCTTCGACTACACGTGAGTTTCTTCATCAAGTAAACTTCAAGATGTTCCTTACGTCCAAATAGGACTTCCATGTCAGGGGGGCAGGAAGCAATAATATGGTATATGCTTATCTGTAGTGACATGTAACGGAGATGTCACGGTCTCTACGGTCATCAGACCAAAGGAATATTGTTTAGAAGTCGAAGGCACTACTAAGTGAAAAAATCCACGATACATTAATTCTCTGGTACACTTCCATCAGGACGTCATGGCTTGAGCCCAAAAAACGGATTTGGAGTGAAGTGAAAAATCTATTTTAGGGTGAGATAGCCATGACGTCCTGATGGACCAGCCCTGGTTCTCTATTCTGGCCTGTCAGGCCCCTCCCTATCTTATTGTATCATGGAGGCTGGCATATACGCCGGAAGGAATGAGGAAAAGCGCGTCCTGGCAGCATCAATTCAACATGGCGGCCGGATGTGATGTCGCCGAGTACCGTAACAGTAACGAAGGAGGAGAGTTTTGCAACGGCTCCTACCATACTTGCCACACTTCCCCATTGAAGTGTAAACTCTATGTGGGGTGCAGATAGCTATGTGGCGTGTCAAGCATACGTACCCTGTTATTATACGATATCCTAAAGGGAAACCTTATGGGTACTCGCGCCAGAAGTTTGAATTCTGTGAAACCTTTAGTTTAATTCTCTGGGAATATATACTGTAGTCATATATACCCTTAGGAAGCTACTGAAGGAACCTTCCATCAGGACATCATGGCTATCTCACCCAAAAGTAGATTTTTCGCTTCGCTCAAAATCCGTTTTCTAAGAGACTGGGTTCTAAAGCACTTGTGTGCCAAGTATGATGCTGGTATCATTAAATAAAAGACTTTTTCAGCGAACTCACTCACTAATAGCAAAAAAATGGCTAACAATTTTCTGAAGCATCCCTTACACTATCTAGAGCTACAAGCCACCATTATACATATACATATATATATATATACATATATATATATATATATATATATATATATATATATATATATATATATGTATATACATATATATATATATATATATATATATATATATATATATATATATATATATATATATATATACATATATATAAACATATATATATATATATATATATATATATATATATATATATATATATATATATATATATATATATATATAAGGGATGGTCAATAAGTGTAGTTCCTAGGAATGTGTATCAGCTACTCCCAAATGGGGAGGTTATATATACTTATTCTGGATAGATCAACCAACTCTCAGATGTGGCTCCAAGAAGATGCAAGTATACTGCATCGGCCACACCCTGGTAACTTATCTCGGCTGATGGGGTAACACATTGTGAAATAGAGGACAGTAACTTTAAGTCCATAGAATGTGACATATGGTCTATAAAGACAACAGAGTATGCTTGACACATAGTAGGGAAATGGTCGCCATCGTGGATTAAGCCTGTGGACCCAACCATGTAATTTTTTTTAGACAATCATGAACCAAAACCTAAAATCTCATGTAGTCAATAGCATTAACCCTGGATAGGTACGCTCCTCGGACACCCCTTTAAGGGTATACTCGGTCACACGCGACCCCGACGCAAAAAAAAAATTCTTGAAAAATCTGTTTTTGCAGTAACCTCCTTTTTTTTTGCCCCCCAAAAAATTCAATGAATGCTTAAAACTACTGTATAGATAAATATTACTCATCTGCAGAAAAACTATTTATTATAAATATTTTATAAAAATAAGTAGAAAAAAGGCCTTATATAAAAATTCATAAAAAAAAAAAAATTACTCCTATATACACAAATCCTTTTAGGAATTGATTCTTGAATGTTTAGGACACATCTTGATATATTTTGGATGAAGTCGGACCCATGGAGGTGAAGATCTGAAATGAGAAAAAAAGGGTAACTTTTTTTGGCCAAAAAAATTTGTCCAAATTTCATGAATTTTTTTGGGTACCCAAATGAAATAGGAATTGGCTAATTTTTTTAGGGAATAAACATATGTTATCCTAAAATAGAAATATGTAAAAAAATCTTTATTATTTTGTAAATTACATTTATATCAGGGGCCATATCTAAAGGTCATTTTTTGAGTACTTAGAAATTTCGTAAAAAAATACATATATTTAATATATAATATGATATTTATGCAGGTAAAAATATACCAAAATATCACAAATTCTATAGGGAACAAGAATATATATAGATAGGGCAACTTACGCTTCGGATATGTCCACAAAATGGCCGCCAACCACACTGACTCAGACTCCCTAATCTGCCACCTGAAATGTAGGAAGGGTATGTCAATTTCAAGGTGTTATTTACTAATCTAATTATTCTTGGATATGCATAAAAATTGTATGGTGGGTTGCTGGATGATTGTCGATTATTTTACGTATATAAAATTAGAATTCTGACCCAAAAGAAAATTTTTGAAGGGGAATAAAATCGAAAAAAAAAATTGTAAAACAATAATAATATTTTAGCTAATAAAATTTGATGATATTCAATCAAAAAAGAAGTAAACAAAATTTTCATGTTGTAACTTACAAATAACGCTGCGTTACAGTTTGGACAGACGCTACAATTTGGACAGAGGACACTCTGGTGGATCAGACAAACAGGACTCTTGCACCGGAGACACGCAGTGTTTGTCTTGCGGTCGTCCCTAGGTGGGCAGCTGTGACAGCGAATCCTTTTAGGGAGTTTTATGTGGACAACGGCAATTTGAGGTCTTGGTGGTTCCTGCTCAGGTATCTTGAAAGTATCCACCATGATTTGACCGAGTCCCTTCGACAAACTGTGTGACGTTAGATACCGATGTATTGCCTGGGGAGCACACAACTCGTAGGCGATATCTCTGAGGAACGTTCGCCTTAGCATTGTCTTGGCGAAGGGCAAGCATATATAGAGAATATAAGAATTTACCATTATTATATTCAATATCCCGTAAAAGAGAGTCAGAGGCCAGCGTCGTGACTTACGAATACAACTAGATGTAGAACACATCTGGTCGAATGTGTCTACACCTCCCTTGGTCGCATTATAAAACATCTGAATGTCGGTCTTCCTTTTTTCTACTTCAGACGGATCATGATGCAGGGAACTCAACAGCATCACCTTCTTAGTCCTACTAATTTTCTGACACTGTAGAGTTAGATTGTGTTCGTAATTGAACACTGCCACTGAGTCCTTTGGGGGAAGCACCTTCTCCATAAGTTCCTTAGGAATATAAGGCTTTTGGCGAATGGTGCCACAAAGTGACAAAGCGAGCGGTAGCGTCGTGAAAAAGTTATCCGTCATCACTGTGCGGCCACTTCTCTGAAAAGGTGCCACAAGATCAGACGTAAAAACTTCTCCAAGCGTCGATCCTCTTGGTATCTGGACAGTGTCCTTTCCCAAGTAGGCAATCGCATTACACATGTAATGGGTATCGGCATCACATGCCAATACAATCTTGATACCATACCTAGAAGAAGGGAAATAGAATTAGTAACTAATAATGGTAAAAAGATAAAAAAAAAAAAAAAAAAAAAATACACAATATACAATTATATTACTAATCAATATAGTAATAATAATAATAATAATAATAATAATAATAAATATATAAGAAAAACATTTGCAAATACGAAAGATAAATTATCAGATAAATAAATGAACAAGTTATACATCGATAGAGATAGATAGAGATAGAATAGATGATATATTATAATTTAGATACATAAATCATATAGCAAGTTCTTTACTTCACAAAATAGATATATATATGTATATATATATATATATATATATATATATATATATATATATATATAAATATATATATATATATATATATATATATATATATATATATATATATATATATATATATATATATATATAAATAATAATTTTTTTTATAAATACAAAACAATAATAACGTGTGCAAATATGAAAAACAAAGAATTTTACTTACTTAGCAGGTTTATTTGGAATGAACATCTTGAATGGACAGCGCCCCCGGAAAGGGACAAGCTGTTCATCCAAAGTCAGATGTGGTCCTGTGCTATAATTGCTTCGACAATTGGTCACCACGTAATCGAAGAGTTTTGTAATGGGTGCGAGGCGATCCATTTTCACCCTCTCTACTCTGGTGGCCGAATCATCGAAGCGAATTACCCTCACCAACAGGGTGAAATGACGCTCATTCATTGTATATCTGTACAAAGGATTTCCCTCTGTGAGGTTCCACATGTCCCAGGTCGGTGTATGGTTGTCCGCCCGCACTGCCGTCATTATTAGGATACCAATAAACGCCCTCAGTTCCCTCAGGTCAATGTCCCTGAGGGCAATGTTGCCCTTATGATGGTAATGACTCCTCAATAGGGCAAGGCGTTCATTAGAATGCAAAACAACCTCGGCTAGCATGCGGTCGCTCAAAAAGAGCGAGAAAATGTCGGACACTTTGCTCGTTCCCAAGATGAGAGAAGTGAGACCCCCAGGCTCAATCCTTGGTGTGAACATATGGGGGAGGGTGAGATTTGGGTCTCTATGCCAAACAGTACCGTCGCGACCTTGAACCAATTCAGCATCTATCTGGGTGATTGCCGTCCCCCTGGCTGCCTGTAGATCCCCCCTTCTCCTCTTTCTGCTTCTCTCCTCCACTGGCGTGAGCTGAGGTACCGTTACTGGGGCCTGACCACGTGAAGTAGATGGCACAGGAATTGTTATTGTGCTGGCTGGGACAACATGAGAACCAGAAGCCCCACACCCCTCTTCTTCCCCCCCATCGTCGTCGGCTTCTCCATCTCCATTCCCTAAGCCGATAATTTCAGGATTTTGGGTCACCTCCTGTTCCTGCCTGACCTCCTGCTCCAACTCATCGACATTTACATATTCATCGTCAGTGACGTCATCGATCTCCAATGCATCATCCACATCACTATCAAACTGCTCTAAGAGATGATTTATGGCATCCAAGCCCAATGATTCTCTCCTGCTCGCCATTTTGATAACTGCAAAGAATTAGAAAAAATTAGAAATACGCATTCGATGAAAAATGGATCCCCTACCAATATATCTAAGGCAAAAAAAACAATGTCATGCATGGGTAGCCAGATCATCTAGAAACACTTTCCAACACTATAAAAATATAAGTTTTGCGACACTACTTGCCAATTCCTTACGGTAACATGACTAAGCAAAAAAATGCAAAACAAATAAAAAGGGGCACTCGATGAAAAATGGCAACGTGCTAATAATGGGCATTTCAGAAAAAAAAAAACATTTCAGCCACGTGCTAGGCAAACCATCAAGGTACATTTTCCGATAAATAAACATCTAAATGAATCATTACTCTGTGATAGTTCCTTAGTACGTAGTAATTTTGAAAGAAATGGCAAAAAACCGAAAAAAAATAGCAATCACAGGAAAATCGAACACATACCTATATATACGCCATATCTGGCTAAAAAAAAAAGATAGGCATGGGTAGCCAGATCATCTAGAAACACTTTCCAACACTATAAAAATATAAGTTTTGCGACACTACTTGCCAATTCCTTACGGTAACATGACTAAGCAAAAAAAGGCAAAACAAATAAAAAGGGGCACTCGATGAAAAATGGCAACGTGCTAATGGTGGGCATTTCAGAAAAAAAAAAATTCAGCCACGTGCTAGGCAAACCATCAAGGCACATTTTCCGACAAATAAACATCTAAATGAATCATTACTCTGTGATAGTTCCTTAGTACGTAGTAATTTTGAAAGAAATAGCAAAAAAACGAAAAAATGGCAATCACAGGAAAATCGAACACATACCTATATATACGCCATATCTGGCTAAAAAAAAAGATAGGCATGGGTAGCCAGATCATCTAGAAACACTTTCCAATGCTATAAAAATATAAGTTTTGCGACACTACTTGCCAATTCCTTACGGTAACATGACTAAGCAAAAAAAGGCAAAACGAATAAAAAGGGGCACTCGCGGAAAAAATGGCCAACATTCTAATATACGGCATCTCAGATAAAAAAAAAGACATGCACGTAGTAGCCCTACCATCAAGACACACTTTTCAACAAATAAACATGAAAAAAAATCAATACTATATGGCAATTCCTTACTACGTAGTAAATTTTTACAAATATTGAAAAAAAAACAGAAATTGGCAACCTCAGGAAAATACGCCACATACCAATATCTACGGCGTATCTGGCAAAAACAAAGTCACGCATGGGTAGCCAGATCATCTATACACACTTTCCAATGCTATAAAAATAAAAGTTTTGTGATACTATTTGCTAATTTCTCACGGAAAAATGACTTAGCCAAGAAATTAAAAAAACTGAAAAAGGGGCACTCGCGAAAAATGGCCAACATTCTAATATACGGCATCTCAGATAAAAAAAAAAAAGACATGCACGTGTTAGCTCAACCATCATGGCATACTTTCTAACAAATAAACATGAAAAAAAAATCAATAATATATGGCAATTCCTTACTACGTAGTAAATTTTTACAAATATTGAAAAAAAAACAGAAATTGGCAACTGCAGGAAAATACGCCACATACCAATATCTATGGCGTATCTGACAAAAACAAAGTCACGCATGGGTAGCCAGATCAACTAGACACACTTTCCAACACTAAAAAAGCAAAAGTTTTGCGACACTATTTGGCAATTTCTTACGGAAAAATGACTTGGCCAAAAAATGCAAAAAAATGAAAAAGGGGCACTTGCGGTAAAATGGTCCTCGTGGTAATGAACGGCATTTCAACTAAAAAAAAAACCTGCACGTGGTAGCCAAACCTTCCACCAAGACTTTCCACAACTGATAACCTATACAAGTTGCACCATTCTACGACAATTTCATAATACGTAATAATTTTGATAATTATGCAAATTACCTTAGAAGGGTTAACTCGGTCGCGCTCGACCCAGACGCTTCTCAGAAATCTGGGAATGAGTACAGCTACAGCGACGCACATCTGGACACTACTAGAGCGTGTACGTTTTCACTCTTCGCATGGCACTAAAAGCGCGTTCGCTCTGTGCGTTTGATGCGGGCATAACAAGCAACAGATTAACAACCTTAGTCACTTCAGTAAGAAAAGACAATTTATGGTCATCAAAGCCTTTAATAAACTCAACTATTTTTCGTGGCTTTGCCTGTCTTATTTCAGAAGAACAATGCTGTGAGAGAATAGAGAGCTGTTGTCGCAGACGGTCAACATCAATGTCATCACCATAAAAAGTTGCCACACTTGTCAGTGTTTTATCTAACTCCTTGTCCGCATATGGCACCATTTCCTTCTCCACCGACTGATAAAGCAACTTCTCGAGAGAGCTATACACAACATATCCTTTCTGTTGGAAGCGTGTTTCGATACCGCTAACTAGGAAATCCAGGACTTCGTAATATTTGACACATTAGGTAAATCAAATCGTTCTACAAGTTTCAACTTGCTTAACAATATGGCTGTTGTGTTGTACAACATATATTAAAATAACTGAATTTAGCTATATATATATATATATATATATATATATATATATATATATATATATATATATATATATATATATATAGGCCTATTGGTATTTTATGATTGTTATTTTGTAGTTTGTTATAATAACAAACTACATCATTGATACGCAGTAATAAATTGAAAACATGACACACGCAAACACATGTAGTTGACGAATATCGCACATATAAACATATGTATATATATATATATATATATATATATATATATATATATATATATATATATATATATATATATATATATATATATATATATATATATATATGTTTAAATGTGCGATATTCGTCAACTACATGTGTTCGCGTGTGTCATGTTTTCAATTTATTACTGCGTATCAATGATGTAGTTTGTTACTATACTAGTTTTGGTAATGATGGAGAGATTCACATATGTTTGCACGCTATGCACTGGGGGTCAAACATTATAAGTGGCTTGATTCCCAATATGGGGGCTGCTCTCTGTAAAACTAAGCGAGTGACGAGTGACGGGACTGTGAAACTAATTTATGATGCTGGGTACTAACATGATACTTACGTGTGGGGGGGGGGGGGGGAGATTGTATAAGAGCTGTTGCCAGAAATGAAATGCATTTACAAAATGTAAATATAAATGTTTAAAGGCATATTTTCAGCAAAAAAGTGTTGTGGGGGGGTTGGCTATAGCTCCCCCCCCCCCCCTGCTCCTACGCCCCTGACTAATAAGTACATGGTTCAATAAACACCCTAGACTTCTATGAACATGGAAAATTCCTTGTGGAAGAAATAGAAATCCGATAGAATTTATTGCTATAAACAAATGATTTAGATCCACATTGCTGGATGTCAGGACATACCCAGGGGCAGATTGTTATAGCAATTGTGGCCCTGTGGTAGGAAATATGGTTTTAAAATTGAAGAGGGTATTTAAGAAGAAAAGTGAAGAAAAAAGAGAGCTAAAACTTCTTTTAACTAATGGACAGCTTGAAGAGGCATATAGCATTGAAATGAAAAATGGATATGACGTGTTAAACAGCGAAGAACCACTGACCGTGTAGAAGATGACTGACAGAGACTAGAAAAATATATAACTATACACAGCTTTTTTATTTTATTTATTTTTATTCATTTTTTTTTTAACAGAGTCGTATTTGCACTCACATACAGGGGTGCTCTTTTAGCTCAAAAAAAGTTTTATATTAGCTGATTAGTTGCAAGTATTTTGTCTGAATGGCATTATTGTTTTTGAATAATTGCCAACTAATGTTAGTTGAAACTAAATTTCTCCCTCAGATACAGTATATGTTTTGTCAATAAGTAATGTTAGCGAATAAACTGATTATTGTGCTGGTAGGTCTAAATTTAATAACAGCACCTGCCGAAGTCAATGACAGGAGATTGTTTTCTGATGCACGCTGCATAATATTGTAAATTATCACGTATTTTAACACAAAATAGGATAAATTACAATAAGCATAAGAAAGAAAACATGTTATTATAAACTCTCTTTGAAAACCGCACTCAAATAAAAATATGGACTAATGAAAATCGATACTTGTAAAAACTTGCAAGGGAGGTGAAAGGAACAATCCACTGTCTAAAACCGAGGCGGGGTGAGGGAGGGATATTGCAGTTGTAACTCGGTGAAATTATGAATTCGTTTAATTGTGGTTTTTTATGCAGTTCATGGAACACTACAGTATCCTTAAACCAAAAATTAGCAAAACCCTTGAAAACACACAGAAAGATGAAAAAAGGGGTAGGGAGGAAGAGACCGAAAAGAGAACGAGGAGAATGAAATGAGGAGCCGTGATAAAAAAAAAAAAAGAAAAAAAAAAAAAAAGCCAGGAGTAATTATGATGGAGAATAAACATGACTTTAACCAATGGGAGGAATATGTAAAGGATGTTTTTTTTTTTTTTCAATATAACAGGGGTGAGAGACCAAGACTATACATATCCATGAATGGTCAAGACTTACTAGATGAGGAAATAATTAGTGTTATTAGAAATTTTAAAAAGGAAGAAACCCAAAGTAATGTCTACGTCACTATTGTTATAATATTAGCAAGTGGGGATCTTGGAATAAGAAATATTGTAGAGTTACCTAAGTGTATTTATGACAATGGGTAGGTTATATCACAAAAGAAATATGTTAATAAATTTTCAATAAAATACCCAAGAAACCTGGTGCAGTGGAACTTAATTCATTTGGGATCATCTGCTTTTTGAGTTAAATTATAAAAATTATACTAATAGTGTTTTTAAACACAATAAAGCAAAAATTAAAACCCAAAATTACAGAAGAACAACACTGCTTTGTTAAGGGGAAAGACACTAGAAATGCTATATTTTTCATAAAATGATAACAGAAAGATCTAATTAAATGCAAAAAAAAAAAAAAATATATACGTGCTTTATTGATTATGAGAAACTATTCGTTAAAGTGAGTCATACAGACCTATTAGAAATACTGCAAGAATTAAACCTAGATGGAAATGACATCATACTTATTACCAACTTATGCTGGGGTCAATTGGTAACAGTCAATATCGATTACAATCTGATATCATGGATAGAAAAAGAGAAACTAGTGTGCCAGGGATACACTTAGTGCTCAAACCTATTTGCAGTATATGGGGCAATTATCTCAAAAAAACCCAATATTTATGGAAGGGATTAGGGTTGGAAGAGTCAATATAAATAACATTCGTTATGCAGATAGCACCGTGATCATAGCAGACACTGTCGAAAAGTTACAACAGCTTCTGGATTCAGTGAACAAAGAGAGCTATTAATGGGACTAAGAATATAAGGGAAAAAATTCAAGTTGTAGTGGCAGCAAAGAACCCCCAATATGCAACATAACAATAGACAATAAGAAAACAAAGCAATCAAAGAACTTTGTTTACCAATGTAATATGGCGACTCAAAATGATAGAGCAAAATGGGAAATAGAGAATATGAAAAACTACTGAAAATATTAGAATTACTGCACAAACAAGAATTAGAGCTTTAATAACATATGATTGGACCACACTTGTGTATGGCTCAGAGAGCTGGACAATAACAATAGAGCTGAGAAACACGCTAAATGCAGCATAGATGTGGTTTTATAGGAGGGTGATCGGAATATCTTGGAGGGTCAGAGTAACTAAGGAAATAATGGCAAGACTTGGAGTGCAGAGAGCAATGACAATAAACATAAGAAAGAGACAAGTGAGTTTTGTTGGGCACGTCATAAAAAAGAAAGTACGGCACTTATGTTTCGCTGAGAGGATAATGGGTGGGGGGTGGGGGGAGAGATGAATTACATGGGCAGTATTGTGGTGTGATGTGAGGCTTGGAAGCTTACTGGGTAATTATCATCATCATCATCATCTCCTTCTATTCCTATTGGTGCAAAGGGCCTCAGTTAGATTTTGCCAGTCATCTCTATTTTGTGCTTTTAAATCAATACGTCTTCATTCATTATCTCCTACTTCCAGCTTCATAGTACTCAGCCATGTAAGCCTGGGGCTTCCAACTCTTCTAGTGCTTTGTGGAGCCCAATTCAATGTTTGGTGAACTAATCTCTTAGGGAGTGTAAAGAGCATGCCCAAACCATCTCCAACTACCCCTCAACATGATCTGATCCACATATGGCACTCACGTAATATCTCTTGTCGTTTCATTTCTAATCCTGTCCTTCCATTTAACACCCAATATTCTTCTGAGGACGTTGTTCTCAAATCTACAAAAGCTGTGTGATATTGCTCCATTGTCATACAACTAATCATGCCCATACAGTAACAATAATCACACTAAACTGATATATAACTTAATTTTTATATGTAAATTAATGCGATTTGATTTTCAAATTTCACTTAACATAGCTATTGTTTGATTTGCTTTTGTCAATCTTTCACTAAACTCCAATCCTGAAGACTCAATATTAGAGATCATAGATCCCAAATATTTAAACAATTCGACCGTATTAATCTTTTCCCCTTCCAATGATTTTTCATCTTCCATTGCTTATTCCGTTCTCATCATGTCTGTCTATCTTTTGTTTATCTTTAGTCCAACCTCATATGATATTTCATGTATTCTGGTAAGCAAGCTTTGCAAGTCCTTTGGCGTTCCACTAATAAGGACAGCATCATCGGCATACTCTACGTCAGTTAACATTGTTACTAATCCAGTCCAATCATTCTCCCCCACCCCCAACTGTTCAATGTAGTACAAAATCCACGAGGAAGATAAACAACATAGGTGATAACACATTTTCTTGGAGTACTCCGCTGTTCGCTCGAAATACATTTGATAAGGCTTCACTAACATTAACTTTGCACATTCTATGCTCATGACCAGAATTAAGCAAATTTACATATTAAGGAAGAACTCCACAATAAAGTAGGACTCTCTAAAAACTTGGCCGGTGCACACCATCAAAGTCTTTTTAATTGTCCATAAATGACATTAAAAGTGAATTTCTATATTCTCTGCATTTCTGTACCACATTATCTGAAAATGAAACTTTGGTTAGTACAACTTCTACCGTTTCTAAATCCTGCTTGTTCATCTCAGCTTTTGATAAATTTTTCTTTCTAGTCTCTTTAGAATGAGCATCCTATATATTTTCATGACAACTAACCTAAGTGTGACGCTTTTTTTTTTTTTTTTTTTTTTTTTTTACCAACACCCCTATCTCCCATTATTCAGGTTTTACCTATTTACACCACATTCTACAAAATAATTTTTTAAGTATTCTGAGAGTCACTTCATTTTCGGACAGTATCATCTCAGCAGTTATTCCATCGTGTCTATGGGTTTACCTTCTCTTGAGTTTTTCAATGATAGCTTCGACTTCAAACACACTGAATTCATTCATGGCAAGATCAGGGTCTTCCTCAGCTTCAGGTATATCAATCAAATTATTCCATTTATATCTCATAATCATGACCTCACTCAAGTGTCCCATCCATAGCCACTTCCTGAATTCATAGCTTTGTCAGCCTCATCTGCTTTCCTGTCTAAATATTCTCTCCAGTCATTCCTGTCTTTTCGTTTGACTTCACTATCAATACTGGAATACTTAGCATGCTCCACCTTGTAATTTTCATTACTTCCTTGGAATCTTCCAACGATTAACTTCTGCCTTTGTCTCCCTATCATAATATCCCAAGTATCATTTGATATCCGTGGTTTCTCCTTGTAACTGCATGTCCCAAACCTTCACTACCAACTGACTGATATATGTTCTTAATATCACACCATTTTTCATTTATTGTCTCTAACACTGCAAATCGATTCCTACATTCAATTGCAAAGGTTTCCCTGTGGTTATCTTCTATATGTTTAGTTGTATGAAACCTAGGTATTCTACCTACATTTCTGTTGGGTGCTTTCAGTTTTAATCTCAGTGTGGCAATAAGGAGCTGGTGATCACTACCAATATCTGCACCCCTTTAGCTACATACATTAGTCAGAGTCCTCCTTCTCTATTTGATAATGGTTATGTGATCTGTCTGATTTTTTAATTGCCACATGGTGAAGACCATATATATTGTACATCGAATCAATTTATACAAATGGTTGGAGACAGTAAATATTTTTTTATATGTATAATATATGTGTATATATATATATATATATACATATATATATATGTATGTATATATATATATATATATATATTTATATATATATATATATATATATATATGTTCATATATATATATATATATATATGTTCATATATATATATATATATACAGTATATATATATGCATATATATATATATATATATATATTTATATATATAGATATATATATAATATATATATATATATATATATATAATTGATCTCAGTACATGTATATATATATATATATATATACATATACATATATATATATATATATATATACGTATATAAATATAAGTTAATATTAACATATATATATATATATTATATATATTTATATATGTATGTGTGTGTGTGTGTGTGTGTATAGAAATCACGAAAACTGATGAATATAAAATGTATTATAGCCACGAAAGGAAAAATTAAGTCTTAATTTTTCCTTTTGTGGTTGATACACACACACACACACACACAAACACACACACACACACACACACATATATATATATATATATATATATATATATATATATATATATCTTTTATATTTATGAGAGAGAAAGAGCGGATGGAGAAAAAATCAAGTAAATGAATGAAAAGTAGTTATTTCTAGGATCATCCCGAAGTTGATATTCGGGATTTTAAATATTTTCCATTTCCATTACTTCAATAAACTTACACTGTTTGTATAGTAATGAGCATTCTACTTGCCGGATACTGGCAGGACCTGCTTTAGTTTGTTTGCTTATTACTATCCAATATGATGTCATACCATGAGTTTCTAATTAATTACCATGTGGAATGAGCATAGGAATAGTTTCTGTAAGTTTATTATCCATATTGCCTTGGTATATCATAGGGTCAATTTTGTGATTTAAATCATGTTGTGAACAGAAGTTTCCCTCACGGTACCTTTCATATAATAGTATATTGCAATGGCTACCAATTAAGTTATCAGTGCAAGGGCTGTCAGTTCAGGGTAAAAGCCATGGAAAGCTAGGCTAGTTGATTGTAACTGGAATGATTCAATAATGACAAGATTCTACCTTCAAACAATTCACTTAACAGCAATCTTTCGATATTACTTGAATTTCATAAGCTATTGAATTCTCTTTTAAAACGTTTATTCTTGCATTAACTGGTATGTTCTTAAGCTAGAGTTCTGAAAACTCTCTGTGCATACTGACTCGAATTCCCCTTGCGGAATCGGAACCTTAAATTTCCCATTGACGTACGACTATTCTGCTACTAAACCTTTGCATGCCACAATCTAGATTATGATAGCGAAGGTTGAGTGGGTAGTCCGGATCGAATATCGTCCATCTGGTCAAGTAATCGCTCTTAGATTTACATAGGTAGATGGCGTGGAGTATCTTATGATTTTCTTAAATCTTGTTGAAATCAACTAAGTTTTAGCTAAATACAGTCATTTGCATCATGTTTCATTTGGAAATGCATTTCACTCACTCATCACACATTATTTCACCGAAGTAAATGTAGGCACTAGTAAACGTTATATGATCAACATTGAATTTTTTCTGTATATTTATTTTGTTTTATATCATTATATATATATATATATATATATATATATATATATATATATATATATATATATATATATATATATATATATATATAACTATATATATATATATATATATATATATATATATATATATATATATATATATCATATAAACTTATATCAAAATATCTTAATTTTTTAAATTCATGCGCATCTTCGCTTATATTTACTACTGTAAACAAACCTGGAAATCAGCTGATTTCTCCTCAGTTCAACTTTTGATACAAGAAGAGGAACGATGCTACTTCGAAAGAGTGGAATTATCTCCTTTTCAAACACTATATAAGCGTATTTCTGAGAAATAACCTAATAAGTTGAGTAATGTAAGTTTGGAAGCATTTCATTCTTCCAAATTTACAGAAGTAGCATTTACCAAGGGATAGAATACAGTAGATATGTTTCGGGTCTCGTTTAAGCGGAAAGCCTTTGTGGGCATTCAAGAGGGAGTATTCTTGAATCACTTTGTTTATCTGTTCTATAAGTGTTTATTGAGTTGTAATGGGCTTCTTTGCTAAATTTGTTATCATTCTTGCATAAGGAAAATCATATGCTTTGAATTAATAAAGATCTATACTCTGCTCAGGTTATTAAGTATCTATTGCATTTCAAATTATCTTTCCAAACGGATCTATTAGTTTTTGGACAGGGAGAGCACTACATTTTAAATACAGCTATGGGGAGTACATTGTTATGGGGAGTACATTGTTATGGATAGAACGAATGACAGTTCCCATAACAGCCTTTATAAATATTTTGTGGTGATTGGGGTATCAGCTCAAGATTGGGCGGTCACATGATGTTCTGAATGAGAGTGTGTTTCCGTTCGCTTGGAAGCTCAGCCACAAACTCTTCACAGTGTTACTTTGGTTCGATAAATTATAACACAAGCTATTTTATTATTTTTACGAGCTGGGCCATAAAGAGAAGTGAAACCAGGGAAAGGTTGTTACATTACTCGGGAGGTGATATTTCAAAGGCTATGCCTTTCTTCACTGAGCCCCTTCACAAATTCTTCAGCATTGGGCCAGTTGCAAACATTTTGGATGAAAGTTTTGATATTGTTATCGCTGTTACAAAGAATGGCTGTCATTTTAGTTTCATTAAGTCTCTAAGTCTATATTATATAACTTTTACCTTTTTAAATTTTTTTGGAGGTAACCCAAATGTTAACACTTTTCTCTTCAGGCTTTGTTTTTTTAGTCTTTGTAGTTAGTTTTAAGTATATAGGGGTTTTAAGGTCAGTAACTTCTTAAGTGGTAGCTCAAAAATTCTATTAGTTCCAGGTTCAGAGTATCATTTCATGCCAAGCTTACTCTTTTGAAACCGTAACCTAACTCCTCAAGTGGTAAATTTTCAGTAAAGTCTATTCATATACGGTATTTACCAGATCCAAGTTATTATCACAAGGTCTCGATTTTTTACTTTGTCTTCAACAAAGATATAATCGATCTCCCACTTTCCTACTCAATCTTTTATTTATCTACCTTTGCAGGGTGTAGACCAATATGGTAACCTAGATCCTTAAATCTCTTTTCCCAATGAAGTAAATATTTCCAATACTCTAATTTTTCCTTATATGGCAATATATTGGCTAGATAATTTAGTGCTCCTTTTCATTCTTTCCCAGTTTTTCATAGTTTAGCATGTGCTAAACAAGTTCAGGATATCTGCAAACAGCAGGATGATGTTAATAGCTCTTTTCTGACCACAGAAGGAATAGTTCACAGATCTGTGGTACATGTTGTAGTAGTGTCCAGGAAGGTTCCAGTGCCAAGCCAATATGCATAAAAAAACCTCTCTCAAAGGTGATTCATCCAAATCCATCCATGTTTAACAAATGCATAGGATATGTCAAGGTTATGATTGATTTGGAATGAATACCATTTTTTATTTTATTTACTTTTACAAAATATTACTAGAAATATAAATGGAATTATCAGGTAAATTTGAAATGTTAATTATATAGACTCATTAGGATACCTACTTCAGAAGCAATAAAAACATCGATATGTTTCCACTATTTTGTTCAAAAAGATTTTTGAGTTAAAGAAACTGAGTTTGGGATCATTGTTTGTAAACATACAATGAAAGTGATCCTCACCTTTACATTTTCTGTACTACTGAAGGGAACGATACTCAGCAGTGCTCCGTATCATGCTATTGCATTATTGTTTTTACATTTAATCATTGTTCAACACTCTCAGTTGGGATGTGCTATCCAGAGGTAGGTGTAGTGCCTGAACACTGAGTTGGTATTAATACTGAAAGATCAAATATGTAGGTAATATAGAGTGAGAGTTGGTGCTCCATCACCCTAAGTTCAGATTCTAGATATCTGTTGTATGGTTGTCTTCCCGGAGGTCAATTTCCCACACATTATTCATTTTTTCGCATAAAGTAGTCCTTCGAGAGGGATTTGTTAACTTTTGGCTCTTAGAATATTAAAAGTTTTAAAGTAATATATTCAATTACATCTTGATCAAGCACTTAGTTTTACCAGGTTTAGCATGCACTAAGAAACCAGATGTAGTGTTCAAACACCAGATGTGTTACGATGTAACATACTAAAACTCATGTATTCATTTACAGTGTTTGGATAATTGGTATATGTTGCATGTTATCACGCATACTATGAGCTTTATTAGCATCAATTTATTTTATCTGTTCATCTTATTTTGTCGTTTAACAAATTTTCATTAATCAAATGTTACCCTCCTTTGTTTTCCTTCCCTCGTAAGTGCTTAAACTGTCCTGTTAAAACCTCCATGACCCAATATCTGTGTCATTTTCTCTGCGAGTGTTCAGTTGTGCTTACTGTCCTATTTTTACTTATGTTGACAATTCATGTTTTGATATTAAATTTAAGTCCTCCATTCCATGGCTTCTGTTGATTCTATTCGAGTAAATACCCGAGGTTTACATTATTTCAATGTTCTTATTGGACGAATCAGGGACAGACATAGTAACTAAAAAGATTATAATCATCCTACTGTTTTAGTAAACTAATCTACGTTTATTGCATACCCTGAACAAATTGAAACCCCTTATGGTAACGTTGTGTCTTATGAGACAGAAATTGATCCCATTCAAAATCAAAAACCTAATATGAACCCCCAAACTGTTTATGTCTCCGTTGCATCTGACCATGACCCCATTCCCTCCCTTTGATGGTCGTAGAGAGACTGTTTTGCCAAACTGCCTATAAATCCCCCAAATATCCCTTGGCTGATAAAAATAAAAACCCATTGCACTGTCTGAAAGATCAATCATATAGGCTCATCGGTAATAAAATATGGACTTACGGGTTATATGAACTGATGGAAGAATACGAGTCTCCTGATCTTCATAAGAGTTTATTGCATAAGTAAACTATTTCCCATATATTGTCCAATTGATGATGTACCTGACCTTTTATAGTTTCTAATGAAAAAGAATAAAGCCTAAGAAGAGTTTTCCTAAATATTTAACATTCCCCAGTCAGAGGAAATGTTAGGATATCCCCTTATAAGTAAATTAAATTATGCCCCCCCCCCCCCCGTCCATATAACGGCATTTCCATAACCTTGCAGGAATGAAAGGATGGTCCATGCGAGAACATATGCATGAAGGTGCTCCCTAAATTGTTGACTGACCCTACTGAATCTTAAGTTTTCAATAACCTTGATAGTGTTGATTGCCATATTAAACTTTTTTTAATTAATGTTTAATAAACCCTCCCCTAAAAAGAACGGTAGTATCCCCAAACCTAAAGTAAGACCTTTTCTATTCCACATCACAATGACTGTTAGAATGAAATCTAGATGATCTCATTAGACTAAGAGATCATATCCTTTTCATGGTAAATGCAGTTTCCTGTAGTAATACAGACTAAACACAAAATAAATATCTCTTACTCTGACCGGACTATAGTGGCATTGCAATAAATGTTTTTCCTTAAAGCAGTCACCCACGTGTGTTCCACTAATTTTACATGTGTTTGTTGTAGACGACCTCATAAGTTGCAAGTTTTCCAAATGTCCTATCAGCACCCAACCATTTTAATAATTTTGTCTCAATTCCCCCCGCCCCCCACCCCACCCCAAATCGTCTATTTCTAACACTGCATCGTCCAACATCCAGGCAATATCCATCCGCTTCTCAGGCATTGCCTTCAGTAGCACATCTCAAAGACAGTGCTAATTACATTTCCATAGCTGACTCTTTTGTGGTAATACCACTACTGCTATCCTTAATCATATACCCAGGTACAGGAATGGTTTGAATGTTCAGACTGATTAAATTGCCTAATTGCTTGGCCTAATTTTACGGGTGACCTAGTTAATGGTAAATTCTAATATTTGACTCACCCTTTTGAGGCCCTTTACACATCCTAATGTAGTTAAGTCTTGAAACCTCACACCCATCGAAACAATTTTATTCTAGCTTAATGCATTTACTCCCGACGAACCCGCCAAGTGTTCAGGGTTTTTTTTTAGTTCACCTTAAAATTTGGTTGGCGCAAGCATATAAATATTGCCATTGTTGGATCTAACATAGATAAAAGCACGTTAAGTTGCCCAAATATACTCTTGATATCAGTATGCAGGAGACACTTTTATCCTCCTCACAGAGAAATTTCCAGATGATGACATGGCTTAAATTGAGATTATTGTCGGTGTGGTTTACCTTCCCAGGCTCCTCAAACGTACCCACCACATTAAAGGTGTCAATCTATTTAGAATTGCCAGACTAGTCTTGCAAAGGAACAGATCAATAAGAATGCATTGTCATATCATTGCTCCTTAACTGCATAATCATAAAAATAATGTAGTGATAAAAGCCCCCACAGAAAATCTCTGGAAGCTCGACATGATTGGTATTACCAATGAACATTTTAGCCATTTTCAGGCTGAGGGCAGTGATATTTTTAAATGTATCATGCAATATAAAAACAAAAGGTGAATAGTTCAGTTACCCTTCATAAGCAATAGGGTAGACTTTTCACCCAATTAATGTCTCTTAAAAACCTCAAGACCCTCCCGGGCCTAAAATCTCACTTATTTCCATTAACAATTCATCCATTTCATCAAAATCATTTTCTACTTTAATAAAAGAATAATTCATCCTACCTATCATTCTCCTATCTCTCATTCTCGCGTTTGTCATACTCTCTTTTACATCTTCTAACGAAAAACCACACACACTATAGGTATCATTCATACTCAGCCATGATTCATCTGTATTAACACATTTATCCTCTATACTCACCTGTACATTTATACCCTTGTCCTGCCTATTCTGAATCCCACCCATAACTATAAATTTTCCCTGTACTTTATCCTCACTAAAAAAATTCAAATGCTTCTTTTTCTGATATTCAAGTAACACCAGTTGCTTATTTTCCAACCCTAACTTCTCATGCATACTAGGTTCATACATACTCATTTCCAATTATTCATCCCATTCTCACGAACATGGATCCTATTCCCTCCACACACACACACAGAGAGGAGAATTCCCCCAGCTGAACCCTCTTACTAACTCGTTCCCCAAATATCCTGGCTGACTTAATCCCTTCTTCCTACAAACCCCAGCTATAAGCCCATTTACATCATATTCATTACACCTAGCACGCTGCTCCTGACATCCTTGCATGATTCCCATCCTTATGACAATTACCACAAATCACATTCATACAATTACTCCTATATCCACTCGCTATATGCCCAGTCATACATACCACTCTGATATCACTTAACCACTTTCTCTTTCTTACACTCATTAATATGATGCCCTGTCTGACCACACCCCAAACACGCTCCTAATGCCCATCTACACATTCTTTTTATGACCTACTTTCCCACACCTATAACACTTCTCTTCACGTATATAACAACCTAACCTACCTCGCTGTGCACTAGCTGTCCTATCTCTGCAAATATGATTCCCTTGCCTAAACACTTCTTTTGTCTTTACAGGTATTCCCATATAACTCCCCCTAACACTTCTATGTACTACACTATCAGCTACCCTAATCGGTCCTCTCATAGCAGCATCTCTAAAACAAACAAATTCTGGCACACTTTCTTCCATTAAACTTCTCACACTCATACATTTACTTTCTTTCATACATCTATCTAACTTGTAATCCTCAACTATCTCTAAAATATCATCCTATGTCAATCTTTCCTTTATCCACCTCATTTTCTCCTTTCGTTTCAAATCAATAAACTCAGCAACATTTCAGGTACAGTAGCCAAAAACTTTTTCATTAATTCCTTATTCTAATTTATGCCTCCATCACCACATTTCTCCCTAGCTAACGTTTCCAACCTACATACATACATTGATATCACTTCTCCTACATTCATCTGTGCCTCATCTAAAAAGTTCTTACGCTTATACCTAACACTCCCATTCATACGTTTAACCTGTTCAATTATTCTCTTTTTCACACTTTCATAATCAACATCCCCTACACGCATTATCACACCATACATCGTCAACAAATACCCTGTCAAATAGTCTCCTAACTCCCTAGCCCAAACTGTCTTACTATCACCATATCTAGCCTGAAAGAACCTTTCATACTCCTTAGTCATACACATCCCCACTGCTATGTTCATTAAACCTTTCACACCTAGGTACCTCTCTCACAACCACTGTCTTACAAACTTCACCTTCATTCTCACTATCTTCACTGCCTAATCCCTTCTTGTTACCTTCTCCCTCATTGGAATATAACGAATCCAATTCAAGCCTTAAATTCCTATCTTTAACAATTCCCTTCTTACCCTTTTTCTTACTTACCACTTTCACCCATTCATGATCATCCTCACTCATCCTAACCTTTCTTCTTTTCCCTCTTCACATTACTTTTACCTTTTTTCTCATTCTTCCTTTAACATTTCTGTTCATCCTCACTATGCCTAATTCCCCTATCTTCAATCTCACTATCCCTACCTTCCCCATTATCACTTACCTTAGCCTTCTCTTCCACTATCAACCATTTACCCAAAAAAGAGGACACACCTCCGACTACACCTTCACCCATGAACGTTTTCGTCATTCCTATTACTTGCCCCATCATAGCTTCCATTCGTTCCTCATTCTCATGCATCCTTATCTCAACACCCACTTCCACTCTCTCTACAGTTCCCTGAAGGTCCCTTAGTTTCCTTGGCATCACCTAATTCTCACAACTCAGCCTCTCATTCTCACACAACACCTCTTTCTCTATGGACAACTCCTCACGCTCCTTAATTAACCGCAATTCCTCCTGGAAAACCCTTAAATGTTCTTCCACGTTTCATCAACCTTAAATGTAATTCCTAAATCCTAATTCAGTTCTTCATCCAACAGTCCAGCTTCCAATCCCACCTCGGCATTCCCTGTTCGGGAGCCAAAATAATGTGGCGAATGTTGGAAAAACAACTCCCACCCACCATGATCACTAACAGAAAACTGTCCCACAACACAAACTTACCCCTTATGTTATATTACAGCTGGACTCTTGCATAGGAAGGAAATTGAAAACTAGACATGACCTTAGAATTATATTTCTTACAACTAACACTCAAAACAAAAATTCTGCATTCAAAATAAGCTTAATCCTTAAAAACTATAATCCTTAAAACTAGATTAATATATAGGACAAACATTAAAAAAATAATAACACTTAAAAGCTAAACAAATAACGACAACAACATTCCATTAAACACAAATACACTAACAAACCTTAAAAACAAAATTAAACCCTCACCAACAATATATATATATATATTATGGGACAACAACACTGTCGTCCACACATAGTCGAACTCTCTTTCACGGCACACTGCCACAGCTCTGTGGTTAACCGACTACACTGTGTGGCAGTTTGCTGCAATTGCCCCCCTGATTGGGGTCCTGGTTATCATCATATATTTGTCGTCATCATCAACAGCAGCAATCGAAAACAGCAGTCCAAACAAATTCCTCTACCAGAGGCCAGGTCACCAACAGTTGTGCAGTCCAAAAAAGCAGTCTAAACAAAATGCTCTATTACAGGCCTGGTCAGCAACAATAAATCCACTTTCAAAAAAATTAATCTCTCCAAAGGAGGAATTACGGCCTGCAAATAAAAAAAAAGAAAATAATTTACAAACACTCCTAGCAAACTAAATTATTGCACTATAATCAAAGATAAATAATAAACTTTCTATCATTCAGAATCACTCCTAGCAAAGAAATAAAATTGTACTTACTGTTGAAATAAATAAATCACTTCTAAGCTGGTCGAAAAAAAATAATAATCCCAGCACTCACAACCACACTGAACTGCCTGTGGCTGCAGTCAAATTAAAAAAAGCATTCCCTCAAGACATTCACCACTGTCCTAAGCTAGCTGAAAAATATAAACAAGCCTCAATTATACCAACAGTATTTCTCACAACAAACAATCATTACACCAACTACCCCGCCCCCGCTCTCTCTCTCTCTCTCTCTCTCTCTCTCTCTCTCTCTCTCTCTCTCTCTCTCTGGATTTGGAAAACAACAAAAAGGAATAATAAATAAAAAATTAATCCTCCACAGCTTGTCTAATAAATTTCTCATGCCTAATTTGGATATTAATCTGTAGCACCCTCGTTCACTTAGTTCTTTATGCATGCTGCATAAGATTTTACAATATTCTGAACATCCTTCGCATTCGGATCTTTCCAGACTCTACCATCCTGTACTGTATGCAGTATGAGGTATGCACTTACTTTTAACAGTTTTGCTTTGTCCATCCTAAGATATCTTTTACTCCTTATTCATTGGGAGGTATTCATAAAAATGAAGGATATCCTTGTAAGCATAAGGTAGAAGTACAAGGTAATTCTCTGAAGCAAAAGGTAGAAGTATAAGCAAATCTTTCTTTCCATATTCATAATGATTACCTTTTACTTAGGAGGATATCCTCCAAGCAGAAGTAAAAGGTTGACTCGTGTTTCGGGAGCGCTTAGTTACATGTTGGAACTTGTAAGATTTCATTTATGCTGTCAAGATAAGAAAGAGTTTAGTATTTATAATACGGATTTAATGCCCTGTTTTTACTTGTATTTAATTAAGTTTACGCATCAGAAAGAACACAGACGCTGCCGCGCCTTCCCCAAAGCCTCGCTGGTAACATCTATTCCCCACCCCTTGCATTAGAAGTTCTTTGACCCCTTTTTAACTCCCACACCCTTGCATTAGAAATTCTTTGACCTCTTTTTAGCTCCCAAACCCCTTGCATTAGAAGTTCTTTGACCTCTTTTTAGCTCCCACACCTATAGCATTAGAAGTTCTTTGGCCTCTTTTTAGCTCCCCCACCCCTTGCATTAGAAGTTCTTTGACCTCTTTTTAGCTCCCACACCCCTTGCATTAGAAGTTCTTTGACCTCTTTTTATCTCCCCCACCCGTTGCATTAGAAGTTCTCTGACCTCTTTTTAGCTCCCACACCCCTTGCATTAGAAGTTCTTTGACCTCTTTTTAGCTCCCTCACCCCTTGCATAGAAGTTCTTTGACCTCTTTTTAGCTTCCCCACCCCTTGCATTAGAAGTTCTTTGACCTCTTTTTAGCTCCCCCACCCCTTGTATTAGAAGTTCCTTGACCTCTTTTTAGCTCCCCCACCCCTTGCATTAGAAGTTCTTTGACTTCTTTTTAGCTCCCACACCCCTTGCATTAGAAGTTCTTTGACCTCTTTTTAGCTCCCCCACCCCTTGCATTAGAAGTTCTTTGACCTCTTTTTAGCTCCCACACCCTTTGCATTGGAAGTTCTATGACCTTTTTTTAGCTCCCCCACCCCTTGCATTAGAAGTTCTTTGACCTCTTTTTAGCTCCCCCACCCCTTGCATTGGAAGTTCTTTGACCTCTTTTTAGCTCCCACACCCCTTGCATTAGAAGTTCTTTAACCTCTTTTTAGCTCCCACACCCCTTGCATTAGAAGTTCTTTGACCTCCTTTTAACTCCCTCACCCCTTGCATTAGAAGTTCTTTGACCTCTTTTTAGCTCCCACACCCCTTGCACTAGAAGTTCTTTGACCTCTTTCTAGCTCCCACACCCCTTGCATTACAAGTTCTTTGACCTCTTTTTAGCTCCCACACCCCTTGCATTAGAACAGTGGTTCCCAAACTGGGGGGCGCGCCCCACTAGGGGGGCGTGAGGACGATACAAGGGGGGCGTGGTCATCTGCTCGAAATTACTTGTTTAATAGAATAATAAAATCATTAAAATAAAAAGTATGTCATTACATACATGCATCCATCTCACTAAATTTGACCAGAAATTGTGCCTTAGTCTCATAAGTATTTCCAAATATTATATGCCATGTTTTCAAATTATCTATTCTTAAAATTGCAACTCAATTTTGCCAATTTGCTAATGTTCAAACTTTTTTTCGCTCACTATGAACCAAATGTTTCGTTTTTAGTTACTGGAATGTACCATTATTTGTTTGCGTGGCTTTTATAATTAAAATGTAATACAAAGAGAAATCTGTTTTCCTGTACAATGTTAAAAAATAAATGTAAGAATCATTTCATATATAAAAAAAAAAGAGGAGTGGGGGCGTACGGGTCTACTGGAAGCAAAAAGGGGGCGTCAGGTAAGATAGTTTGGGATCCACTGCATTAGAAGATCTTTGACCTCTTTTTAGCTCCCACACCCCTTGCATTAGAGGTTCTTTGACCTCTTTTTAACTCCCACACCTCTAGCATTAGAAGTTCTTTGACCTCTTTTTAACTCCCACACCTAAAGCATTAGAAGTTCTTTGACCTCTTTTTAGGTCCCACACCTCTAGCATTAGAAGTTCTTTGACCTCTTTTTAGCTCCCACACCTCTAGCATTAGAAGTTCTTTGACTTCTTTTTAGCTCCCACACCTATAGCATTAGAAGTTCTTTGACCTCTTTTTAGCTCCAACACCTCTAGCATTAGAAGTTCTTTGACCTCTTTTTAGCTCCCACACCTCTAGCATTAGAAGTTCTTTGACTTCTTTTTAGCTCCCACACCTCTAGCATTAGAAATTCTTTGACCTCTTTTCAGCTCCCTTACCTCAAGCATTAGAAGTTTTTTGATCTCTCTTTATAGCTCCCACACTTCTAACATTAGAAGTTCTTTGACCTCTCTCTTTAGCTCCCACACTTCTAGCATTAGAAGTTCTTTGACATATATTTCTAGGTTCCATACTTTTAGCATTAGAGGGTCTTCGATCTATATTTTGAGGTGCCTTACTTTTAGCATTAGAGGCTCTCTATTTTTAGGTATCTTACCTCTGGCATTAGAGGCTCCTCTTCGCTGTTCTCTCCTGTCTTCTAGTTTTCAAGATCTTCTTTCATTAGATTATATGTTTCTTTCGAGATTTCATTGTCTCTTTTCCTTAGTTCTTCAGTGTCCTTCTAGATTTCAAAAGAGATTTCAGTGCCGCGAGTCCTCACTTCGTCAGATTCCTCAGGGAAATCGAAGGCATTTATTCTTTACATATCTGTGCAATGAGTAAAGAGATGAATACTATCGATTTCTCCGCATACACTATCATGCCAAAGTAAATGACGAGCAACATGATTTATTTACCAATGTCGTCTGGATATGTCCTTACTTCAATGGCGAATTTTGGGACAATCCTGTTGAAGAACTACATGTCACTCACCGTTCAGTTGAACCATTCTGCCTCTATCCTCATTCCCCGCAATCCATTTTTGCACCGATACAAAGCCTCGTGCTTTTTCCAAGAGTCTCCTTTAATAAAACATCGTTGCAAAAGCCCAAGCAAAGGATCCTTCAAGGCGCATACATTATGATCTTCAAAGCTCAGCTGCCAACGGAAGATCCCGTGTCTTTCTATAGGT
>NC_090738.1:135000-147500 GCF_036898095.1 Palaemon carinicauda | reverse complement strand
TTAATCCTGCCCAACGCACCATTAAAAGAGAGAGAGAGAGAGAGAGAGAGAGAGAGAGAGAGAGAGAGAGAGAGAGAGAGAGAGAGAGAGAGAGAGAGAGAGAGATAGTGTGTCCGGGTATAACCTCAAGAAACAGAATTTCCATCCCCCCAAAAGTGGAAGACCATGATACAACCCAAGACTAGTGAACAGTGGTTTGGTTTTTGAGTGTCCTTCTCCTTGAAAAACTGCTTACCATAGCTAAAGCATCTCTTCTACCCTTACAATTGGAAAATAAATACTGAATATTTACTGCACTGTACTTGACCATGAGTGAAAAAGAATTGTTTGGTTAACTTAGTGTCGCCAGGTGTATGAGGGAAAGGGAGAATGTGTAAAGAATAGGCCAAGCTATTCGGTATGTGTGCAAACAAAGGAAAAATGAACTGTAACCAGAGAGAGATCCAATCTAGTACTATCTGGCCAGTCGAAGGACCCAATAACACTTTAGTGGAAGTATGTCAATGGGTGACTGGTGCCTTGGTAAACCTACTACAAAGACTATCAGAATGCCTTGAACTTCGAGCCTAGGCGGCTGAGAAAGTAGTTTTTAAGCAAGAAAATTATTAGTGTGTGAAAATAATAATGTTGAAACAACTGTTGAAACAACTTCTGAAACTCACTGAGTATGAACACAGAAATGCTTATAGTAGCAAATTAACTTAAGAATTGTGTCTAAAAACGTAAATGTTTCGGAATTTAGATTAAATTTTATGAAAATAGATTTAGATGAGGATGAAAACCTTTTGAGACTGAAGTACATTGGTGAAGATATTGAGAAAAGAAATCCATGAAATACCGTAATTTAGGAAATAAAAGTAATGAAGTATGCAATCGCCTGATCCATGATTAGAATGCAGGAATAAAACTGTCATATACACCTTATTATTTCTTTTATAATTTTATTATTCAGCGAAATAGTTTTAATTCTAAATATGCGTATGGTTTTTAGAAGGCAAAATATTTAGAAACTCTTCCTTCTGATATGAAGCGACCCGATCTGAAATCTTTAGATACTGTGATAATCACTCTCCATTGTCCTCAAACATGTGGTAACACTGAGATTGCACCAATTAATTCTTCTTTGTTGTAAGGGTTAACTACTGCACTGTATTTGTTCAGTGGCTACTTTCCTCTTGGTCAGGGTAGTAGGGACTCTTTAGCTATGGTAAACAACTCTTCTAAGAGGGCCCTCCAAAATTAATCCATTGTTCTCTAGTCCTGGGTAGTGCCAGAGTCACTGTACCATGGTCTTTTATGGTCTTTGGGTAGAGTTCTCTTGCCTGATGGTACACTCGGGTACACTATTCTTTCTTATTTCTCTCCCCTTTGTTTTTTTCATATATGAAAGATTTATGTTAATGCTGTTAATGTTCTTAGGATATTCTATTTTGATTGTTCATTAATTTTCTTGTAGTTTATCTATTCCCTTACTTTCTTTACTCCCTGTTTTTTTTTTTTTTTTTTTTTTTTTTTTTTTTTTTTTTTTTTTTTTAGGCTTATAGCATCCTACTTTTCCAACTAGGGTTGTAATTTAGCAAATAATAATAATAATAATAATAATAATAATAATAATAATAATAATAATAATAATAATAATAATCAGGGAAAACACTAAATTTACAACCTAATGAATTGGTTTTTAAAAAGAAGATTTTGTTCTATTTACCTCTTAAAAATTAGTTTACTCATAGTTGGTTTTGTTAATAATAATCTAATTACCTTTCAACTTCACAATTATCTAATCGTGAAGAAATGATATCTGAAATACTTTTCTGAGTCTACATCTTATTAAGACTTGAAAAGAAAACTGCATTCGCAAACCAAATGTATAAAGAAAGGATAAGTAACATATCCGCGCAGATAATACTTGTTCTAGAACAGTCTGTCTGACCTGTTCTTTCTAAATCCTGATCTAATGACACCAAAAGGTCGGGTATGGTTTAAATAGACTCTTGTATGTAATTTCCTTTTTTAGTGGGACTAGATCCAAATTAATAGAGATTAATACCTTTATAAACATAGTTTGATAAAAACGTTTTATACAAGAAATAAATATCTATTTACTTTTTAGTGATAACACAAAACGGCAAAGGAACATCTTAGACCTTTTACTAACCTGGATGTTTGTTTGAATTTCGTATTACAAGGACAATTTAACTGAACGCTATTTATTAGTAAGGAAAATAAAGATATTTACACGAGATGACTTCAATTACGAGTCAAAAATTTCGTTGAGACAATGCCATTATATTATACACTTCATGAAAAATTCTATTCTCACGAAGAAATAGATATTGCATAGTACAACTCTCCTAGTACTGTAAAAAACATGTGAAAATTTTTCCATGTACTCGAACGTACTTATAAGAATTTAAATTACAGATTTTAACCAAAAATAGGAATTAATACTAAGTTAATCTTCAAAATATTATTAGCGTATTTCTACAGCAGACGAGAATGTTTCTATTCATTAATTTGTATGAGCCAGAATAGCTATACATAGCTCTCTTCCTCTAATACAGGTTTTTTTTTTTTTTTTTTTTTTTTTTTTTTTTTTTTTTTGAAATTCCAAAAATCAAAAACATGAAAAACATTGTAGGTATTTGAGCTAAATTTTGAAATCATAGTAATTAATGTAAATTTAATATGCTGAGATAGTATGTAAACATGTTGTACCCTTGTTTTATGGATACTCCACTCGGAACTGGTAGCTTTATTTTACCATTAGGAACAGTCCTTTGAGACACTTTTCCTAATCCAGGGATTTTGGTAAAAAAGTTACAGTTTAATTACTTTTTTAAGCATTGGCAAAGACATATCCACAACCTATAATGTAAAAAGGAGGATTTCTATGAAATTAACAAGCAAAAAATTATGATTGGATAAACACATGTTATTACTCCTGAAGTAAGATAAGAAACTGACACATCTTTTTACAAATTATATGAAAATATATTATACGATCACATGGTTTTGTAATATAAACCGGATGAAAGAAAATTATCAATGTTCATTACAAATAACAAATTTCTTAAATAAAAAGGACTTTAATTACTGCATACGATCACATGGCACTTACCAAGCGTTCTGGGATTCTCAATTTTCACTCTCTGAATATAGGTGAGATGCTTATAATCTTTTGAAATATCATAATCCCACTTAACAAAGATCAAACTGGAATCTTTTGACTACAAATTCTGTTGCTAGGCATACCTTTTTGATGGTACAATATGTGCACTTTTCTTTCTCTAAAATTTCTACTTGGGTAAGGAATTAGAAATATGTGATATTTGATTTTTTTTTATACTAGCTTACCACTAGTCCCTTCGAGGTATTTGTTCTTATGATGAGAATTATATTAAAGTTGCATACACAGACTATTTCTGTATATCAAAAAGCCTTCTATAGTTCATCAAATGCTTTTTACCGAGATCCTTCAACGCTGCTTTGATTTGTTTTAATTTCTCAACTGTGCCAAGGAAGGAACTACATGCTGAGCATGATTATTCACAAACTTTATGAAGCAGCCTGATAAACAGAGGAATGATACACATAATATTTTATTATTGAGGGTTATGGATCAGCGAGTTCTTATATATTTTCTTGTGATCTCGGAATGGAATTTCACTTTTTTTGATATAACAGTTTGAAATGATATATAATTCTGTTCACCTCAATTTCTTTGGTGCGTTCTTTTTATTACACTGTATGTGTTACTGCATCATTCACATATTTGTCAATTATCTCGGTTTAAGTTATCATCTCCATGACTCTGTTGGAGGTTGCTGCAGAGTCTATCAGTCCAAATACCATCCTTTTAAGCTCAACCTAGTAAAATCTGTCTTTTTCTTTGGGGATTTTCCCATTGACTCTTGTCCATAGAGTAACACCAATCTCACTAAAGTGATATATAGTCTGATTTTTATATGTAATTTCTGGCGATTTGATTTGAATCATGGTATGACAATGAATCAATATCCAATAGATTTAGTAGATTTGAGAACAAAGCCATCAGAAGGATACGGGGAGTTGAATGGCATGACAGGATTAGGAAGAAAACTATAAGAGAGATAACTCGAGTGTTATATATGGATGAGATCATGATGAGAAGTAGATGAAGATGGTTTGTGCATGCTCTTCGCATTCCTCAAGAGAGATTATTTCACCAAACGTTCAGCCGGGCTCCACAAGGCATTAGTAGAGTAGGAAGACTCAGGCCTACATGGCTGAAGACTATGAAGCACGAAGTAGGAGATGATGGATGGGAGAGTATTGAATTGAAAGCTCAAGATAGAGATGACTGGTGAAATCTAACCGAGGCTCTTGCGTCAATAGGTGTATTAGGAGACGATGAGGAATATGCATTCCTCATATGTATTTTAGTGAGAAACGTATCATTTTGAGTTTTCACGATTATTTTTTTTGGATCTCCCACTGGTCTGTACTAAAACTAGGTCAATGTATTCGTTCAATGATAATGAACATAGAATCTATTTGATGCTTTTTTTTTTTTCTTCCCGACCACTACTAGTGAGCAGTCGTACATTTTGATTATTTCCATCGTCAGAATCTCCTCAACATATTTATGAATCAAGGAACTGCTAGTATGCAGCATGTTAGTGAATCTTTCTTCTAGATGATTGCTCTTCTATCACTCTAATACATTGCTAATCTAGCTAAGTCTTCTTTTGGTTACTGGTCAAGAATTCTAGACATTCTTCTAAAAACTGGAATACCTATATCTTCTGCAACTTATGAAGGGTATTGCTAAAGTTAAATTCACTGTATCTTTACAAATAGTAGCTGTTGGTGTGCACCAGAGTGAGCATAGGAATGAGATATCTGGTGTTCTTTAGGGTAGCGTTCTTGGCCCACATGATATGCGGTTACCTAAAAACCAAGCTCTTTACAATTATTATTATTATTATTATTATTATTATTATTATTATTATTATTGTTATTATTATTATTAGCCAAGCTACATCTTTAGTTGGAAAAGCTGGACTCTATAAGCTTAAGGGCTCCAACAGAGAAATAGGTCAGTGAGGAGAGGAAATAAGGAAACTAAGGGAACACTGTTCCTGCGTGTACCCTTAAGCAAGAGAACTCTAACCCAGGAAAGTGGAAGATCATTGTACAGAGGCTATGAAACTACCCGAAACGATGGAGCAAAGGTTTGATTTTGGAATGTCCTTCTCCTAGAAGAGCTGCTTATCATAGCTAAACATCTCAATGGGCGGCTGGAGGTATGGCCAACATAATGCCTACTAATTCCATTTTCTAAATATAGATCTGTGGTTGCTGAATACCTTGATAGAGATCTAGCTAAAACTAGATCCTGGGGTAGATTATGAAGCATGAAGTCGAACCCTAAGTATAATTGTAAGTAGGAGAGTACAGTGGCTCCTTAGGCTCTAGATCTCAGCATTGATAATGTGTCTTTAACTCTATACACCTCCTTTAGATTGTCAGGTGTTATTTTTTACTGCAAATTTTCTTTTTCGAAACACATTTGGTCTGTTTCTTCATATGTTGAAAAATAGCCTTATTGAGGAAGTTTTCTAAGACTTGATGATCAGTCTATTATGAAATTTTTATTTCTTTCATTGTGTCTTTTTACGATTATTGGTCTCCTGTCTGATCTTCAGCTGTAGTTCTCATCTTAATTTGTTGGACACAATAATACAGTACATTAATATTTTATTTTTGATCTGGATATTGATTTCTGGCACTGTGATTCAATTTGATCTTTGTGCATGTTAGATAAGATTTTTCATAACTCTGAAAATCTATTACATTCAGATCTTCTCAAACTATACTATTCTGTACATAGTACTATGGATGCAATTAATTCTAACAATTTTACTTCCTTCGCCATAAAGATCTATACTACACAGTATTCTGGAAGTTTTATTACTGCGGTGAGCAGACTAAAATCGAATCAGTGGAACTTCAAAAAGTTTGAAACTAAAAGCAAATGTTTTTATGTTGAATAAGCTGATATTATTTTCTCTTCATAGTTTATACGTGACATAATTCATTTCAATATTGTACTGATTTTACGTCATATTCTTTATTCATTACTTTTCATATACTTTATCTGTTTCTTTTCCTCACTGGGCTATTTTTCCCTGTTGGAACCCTTGGGCTTATAGCATCCTGAATTTTCCACTGGGGCTGTAGCTTATCTAATAATAATGTTGTTTCTTTTTTATTTGATGGTCACAGTTCTAACTAATCTTAACCTTTAATCTCTGATCTTGATCTGCTTCTTCCTCAGTGAGTGGTACTCTTAAGAATGTCTCCTCTTTACGGGCAGTAGCTCTTGGTACACTCTCTCGCCTCTCATGATAGATTGACAAGACATTTGCAAGAAGTCTCCAATATTTCCTTGAAACTACTACACTTGACAATCCACTTCTCAGATCTCATATGATCCTCTTCACTCGATCACCAGCTTATTTGCATCGGATAGTAAAAGTACTAACACTCTCTGATTTATATTACACTTATGATCCACAGTCTTCTTGTCACAGTGATGTATCTGATGTCCTTGGACACCATCCACATTCATTCTGTCTAGTTGACAAACCTCTTCAAGGTGATTCCTCAGCTCCAACATATAGTGGTATATATTGCATACTTCATCTTCAAAGTCTCCATTCCCCAATTCCTAGATAATCTGAAATGTTCATCTCAGAGTACTCATCTGCAAAAGCTTTGAAGGCTTGACTGTGGTACTTATCAATAAGCAATTATATTGCTTGTATATACTGTTCCCAGTCCCTTGGTTTGTTCTAGTAAATCTTTTCAGCAGGGGTTCCGGTACAAAATTGATTTTCTCATATATTTCATCATTTATGTGGTTTTAAGGGTTTGCTATCAGTCGCTTGGTGTAAACCAAAAGTTTCAAATTCATATATATTTGGAATTAAATTGGGTACATTGTTCGTTGAACAATTTCTTAGGGAATCCCGCCCTGCTGAAAACCTCAAGTAATTCTTCTGCTTTGCAGACAAAGAAGATATATGTGCATTTAGAATAGTTGTTCCTTTATTCAATGGGGATATCAATGGCATTATTTCCTTTGGTATCTTTTTTAAGTATCCCAGGATCTGCAACATCAATTGACATGCAAAACCACTCCTATTATTATTATTATTATTATTATTATTACTATTCCAAAGACATTGCTGGTATTTCGGTACAAAGTGGTGTTTGCTCTTTGATGACAGTATATGACCCTATTATTCATTAAGTAATCTTAATTAGGGGTAAAAAAATTTCTTGAATTTCTATTTATTTCTAGGTTTTTATCCTGGTTTTGGGTTAAGGGTTACTCAATAAAATTTCTATGGCATGTTCTGGTTGAATACCGAAATTGGTGTACTTTAAGCAATTGTCTATAGATTAATAACCAGCTTATTAACATTGTGTTCCAGAAATGCTTGATTGACCTGATTTTGCTGCCAGGAGAAGCGCTGAGCAGCACAAGTTCATGCCAGTCTGCTTCTATAAAGCTGAGGACAGAACTCAAATTTGGAAATGAAAAGGGCTGGGAAATACATTGAGATTGCAATTGCATTTTATGGAGTATCGGCGTTCTATATTGTAATATAAGTTCTCTCTTATGTTCTAGTACAGCTATTCCGAACCAGGGTTCCATGAAGAATCACCATGTGTTCCGTGAGATTTTACGTTTCATTTAATGACTTTTTTATTCATATATTATTTTTTTTTTCGGTAAACATGCCATGAGAAAGTGTAGGCCTATAATTTTTCTATCAAAACATATGGAGTGAGATCTTCTTTTCTTCAATTTTACTTAAGGTAGGTATTACAAATGACGGTAAAATGGTTTGCACAGTAGGTAAGTCAAAACTTTCGAGGTAGCATGCGTCATGGAGTATACTCGTATCACATCGTTCAACGTATTTCAAACGTGTTATGAGCTGATCATAGATATCCTACAATAGATGCCACATGCCCAGCATACATGAGACGATATCGATCTTCCCTTAGTAACTTATCAAGGTCGGCGGTAGCAGTCCAGTTCTTAACATTGTTTATTGTTAGTTTGCTGCAGTTCTGTGCTGCCTCTGGCCGCACCAATAAATGTTCAGTGTAGTCAAAACAGCTAGTGACATATTAAAGAGTAAACACACAGAGAAAAGAGCCACATTAACTTTTATATATATATATATATATATATATATATATATATATATATATATATATATACTGTATATATATATACATAAATATATATATATATATATATATATATATATATATATATATATATATATATATATATATATATATATATATACATACATATATATGTATATATATATGTGTATATATACATATTTATATATATATATAGACGTATATATATATTTATATACATATGAATATATATATATATATATATATATATATATATTTATATATATTCATATACATATAGATATATATAGATATACATATATATATATATATATATATATATATATATATATATATATATACACACATATATATATATATATATATATATATATATATATATATATATATATATATATTTATATACATATGAATATATATAAATATATATATATATATATATATATATATATATATATATATATATATATATATATATATATATATATAAATCTATTTACCAAGGCACTTCCCCCAATTTTGGCAGACATCAAAACAAGGAAACAAAAGGACACCTCTACTCTCTCTGCTCCTCCAAGCCTCTAGAGGGATTCAGTCGAGTTCAACAGGTAATAATAGGGTACCCCAGTCCACCCTCCCCCGTTATCCACCACAGATGAAGTTTCACAGGATGAATCTCTTACTGCTGCTATCTCATCGGCAATCAAGGCGACCGGAGGAAGCAGCAGTGCCTACTGGAACTGTGTCAAAATCGCTCGCCATTCATTTATATTTCTAGGACGCTCTCTTGCCTCTCTCACATTTATCCTCCTATCACCCAGAGCTTTCTTCACTCCATCCATACACCAAATCATTGGCCTTCCTCTTCTGCTTCTCCCATATACTTTTGCATTCATCACCTTTTGCAGACAGCTACTTTCCATTCTTTTAAAATGGCCAAACAACCTCAACACATTCATATCCACTCTAGCTGCTAAATCCTTTCTTACACCCGCTCTCACTCTCACTACTTCGTTCCAGGCCCTATCTAAACGAGATACACCAGCCATACCCCTCAGACTCTTCATCTCAAATGCATTCAATGTCTGTCTCTGTCAGTTTCATTCCCCACATCTCTGATCCATACATCACAGTTGGTACAATCACTTTCTCATACAGATATCTCTTTACATCCATGCCTAACCCTTTATTCTTTACCACTCCCTTCACTGCCCCCAACACCTTGTATCCTTCATTCACTCTCTGACATACATCTGCTTCCACTCAATCAGTTGCTGCTGTAAGGACAGTGAAACGAGCTATCACCAACAACAACTGATAGTTTATTCAAACAAGTACGAGAATATAATACAAGGTGCGGACGGCAATGTAGCATGCGCGCTGGCACCAATCTGGCTTGAACCAACTGCCACAAAATGTGTTTTTCCACACGTATAAATACTTGAAATACAAGTCAATAGAAATATGTAGCGAAATGATAAATACATGAAATTGTAGCTCTGAGGGAGCGTAACAAATATATACAGTTAGCCACAGTGTGACGAAAGGAGAATTTAAATGAAATGGAAAATTCGATGAGAATGCTGGACGACGGAGGGAGCGATGTCCTTACAAGTACTCCCCCCCCAAGACATCAGGCGGCGTAGAAGGCTGATGAGGCTAGTCTTCGTATCGCTTTGGGCGTCGGAGGGTTCCTCTTGTTCTTGAACGAAGGGGCGTGTCAGCGGTCGGCGTATGGATTGCTACCTCTCGTCATCGTTTGCTGCTTTTCTTCTCATTGGGCGCCTTGTTTTGAGGTGGCACTCTGGATATGCCAGGTCCCGCGGAGGTAGTGTCGCTTCCTTCGAGAAACGCCGGTTTCACGCGGTCTATTGAGACCCAGTCCTCTTGGCCATGCACGTCGAGAAGGAAGGCTTTCGTCGTTTTCTTGATTACTCAGTAGGGGCCTAGATAGGGTCTGGTTAGCGGCTGTCGATGAGCGTCGACATGGACGAAAAACATACCCGCAGTCATCCAGGTTCCTTGGCTTGAAATGCTTAGTTCTGTCCTGGTAAGTTTTAAGACATGGCCTGAACTTCCTGGCAATATCCCTAAGATAATCCAGCTGCGTGTCGTCGGTTGATGTGGGAAAGAATTTGCCGGGAACTGCGAGCGCCTCTCCGTAAACCTTTTGAGCGGGCGAGGGCTCGCCATCTGCGCAAGGGGCGGTGCGGAGGCCGAGAAATACCCAAGGAAGTCGTGATTTCCAGTCACCGTTGGTGCAGCTCGCCATCAGGGATGCCTTGAGGGCGCGATGAGTTCGTTCGACCATGCCGTTTTCTGTGGGGTTGTATGCCGTGGTGCTGTGGAGTGTCGTTTCCATCAGGTTTGCCAGAGCGAGCCATATCTCTGACAGAAAAGCCGGGCCTCTGTCCGTCGTGATGTTGTCAGGAACGCCAAATCTGCTCACCCAGCTCGACAAAAGGGGTTCAGCGCATGCTTGGGTTGTAGCTTCGGTCATCGGTGATGCTTCCAACCACCTCGTGGAGCGATCGATGATTGTCAGCAGGTAGCGAGCAGATCCTGAAGGCGGCAAAGGTCCCACGACGTCAAAGTGGATGTGACCGAAACGTCTTTTCGGTTGGGGAAATTCACCTATCCCCGATTTGGTGTGACGGCTGATCTTGCTCTTCTGGCAATTGATGCATGTCTTTGCCCATTCACGGGCGTCCTTTTTGATCTCTGGCCAGATGAAGTTTTCAGACAGGAGGCGAGCAGTGGTGCATCCCGAGGGATGTGAAAGTCCATGGATGATGTCGAATATTTTTCTTCTGCAGGAAGCCGGAATCCAGGGATGTGGGTGGCCGGTGCTGGTGTCGCAGAGGATAGTTACTCCTGCCGGCCCGAGGGTAATTGCAGTTATCTTGAGCGCAGATGGCCCCATCAGGTGATCCTGTGCCTCTAGGTCGGTGCGCTGCTCGGATGCGAGGTTGGCGTAGTCAATTCCCAGGTGGACTACGTCGATTTCAATCCTTGAAAGGGCGTCTGCGACAGGGTTTTTTTTTCCGGGAAAGTAGCTTATGGTGCACCCGAATTCAGCGATTGCTGCGAGATGACGTTGTTGTCGGGAGGACCATGCGTCTGTCGATTTTGTGAAGGGGTGTACGAGGGGTTGATGGTCCATCGCGATGGTGAAGGGTGTGCCCTCCAGGATGTGCCTGAAGTGGCGGACGGCGAGGAGCTCCCTGTCGAAGGTGCTGTATCTTGTTTCGGCGGGTTTCAGTTTTCTGCTGAAGAATGCCAATGGTCGAGGAGAACCATCGACGAGCTGTTCCAGCACAGCCCCACAGGCGACGTTGCTGGAAAAAACCTCAAGTACTCAAACTGATCTACTTCCTCAAGTAACTCTCCATTCAACATGACATTCAGCCTCGCACCACCTTCCCTTCTCGTACATCTCATAGCCTTACTCTTACCCACATTAAATCTCAACTGTCTTCTTTCACATATCCTCCTCAACTCTGTCACTAATCAACCAAGCTTCTCTTCCGAGTCTGCAACCAGTAGAGTATCATTTGCAAGCAACAACTGATTTACCTCCCATTCATGATCACTCTCATCTATCAGTTTCAATCCTTGATCAAGCCCCCGAGCATTCACCTCTCTCACCACTCCATCTATAAACAAATTGATCAACCATGGTGACATCAAACATCCCTGTATCAGCCCCACTCTCATGCAAACCACTCGCTCACTTCTTTTCCTATCCTAAGTCATGCTTTACTACCTACATAGAAACTCTTCACTGCTTGCAACAACCTTCCACCAATTCCATATAGCCTTATCATATTCCACAACGCATCCTTATCAACTTTATCATACGCTTTCTCCAGGTCCATAAACGCCTTTTGAAAAATATTTCTTGCATATCTGCCTATCTGTAAATATCTGATTCATACATCCCCTACCTCTTCTAAAACCACCCTTTACTTCTAATATTGCATTCTCTGTTTTATCCTTAATCCTATCAATTAATACTCTACCATACGATTTTCCAACCACACTCGACACACTAATACCTCTTGAATTATAACACTCATGCACATCTTCCTTACCTTTATATAGTGCCACAATACATGCCCACACCTAGTCTACTGGTACCATTGAAAATATAAAACACATATTAAACAATCTTACCAACAATTCAAGTATGGTCAAATCCCCTTCCTTTAACATCTCAGTCCTCACAACATCCATTCCAGGTGTTTTTTTCTACTCTTGTTTCA
>NC_090738.1:110000-130000 GCF_036898095.1 Palaemon carinicauda | reverse complement strand
GATGATTTTCCGTTCTCATTCTCTGTAAAAACGGTAGAGGCTGATGATCCGTGTAGACAATGATCGTAAATGGAGAACAATGGAGATGAGCTGCAAACTTCTCCAATGCAGCCAATAACCCAAAAGCTTCTTTTTCAACAGTTGCATAAGGTCGTTGGTGAGGTTTGAGCTTCTGAGAAGCATACATTACTGGGTGCAAGATTCCATCTGTCCCTTCCTGTAGCAGTACAGCTCCTGTTCCCAAGTCGCTGGCATCAACCTCAATTGAAAAGGGTTTCTTAAAATTTGGTGCCTGCAAAACTGGACAAGACGCCAGGATGTGTTTTGAGTGTTCAAAGGCAGTCTTGCAATCGTCAGTCCAATTAAATTTCTTTTTACTGCTTGTAAGAGAAGTGAAAGGAGCGACCACATCTGAAAATTTTTTCGCAAAAACGTTGATAGTATCCAACCATTCCCAGGAATCGTTGAACTTCTCTTCTAGATATGGGAGGCTGTATGGCAATGATATTCTTCACCTTGGCATCTACTGGTGCCACTTCATTGCTTCCTACAACTTATCCAAGGTACTGTATCTTGGCATGTCCAAAGTCACTTTTCTTCAGGTTTATTGACAAACGTGCTTTCCTCAGACGCAGCAATACTTCTTTCAAGCCCTTCATATGGTCCGACCATGACTCTGTGAAAATAATAACATCATCTAAGTAAACTGAAACTCCTGGAAGTCCTTCTAGAAGATCATTCATTGCCCTCTGGAATACTGGTCTTGCATTTTTCAAGCCAAAAGGTAAAACCTTTATTGGAACAATCCATCGGGTGTAACAAATGCAGTAATGGGTTTTGAAGATGGTGATAAAGGAATTTGGTAGTATCCTTTTAGAAGGTCTATACGTGTAACAACTTTAGAGGAACTTACTTGATCAATCAAATCATCCACTCTAGGCAGTGGGTATGCATTTGTGACAGTGAGTTTATTAACCTGTCTATAATTGGTGCAGAGTCGAAATGATCCATCGGGTTTTCGTACTAATAAGCACGGTGAAGACCAAGGACTGTCACAGCTTTCGGCCAAGTTGTTATCCAGTAGAAACTAAGTTTCTTTTCTCAATATCTCTCTTGTATGGGGATACTCTATAAGGTGCTTGCTTGCGTGGCGTTGTTCCCTCTTTCAAAATGATCGTATATTCCAAAAGATTCGTTTGTGTTGGTACATCTCCACACAGATCTCTGAAAGACTTCAGCAAACGTTCCACATCCATAGCCTGATGAGAACCTAAATGCATTAATTTTGCAGAGATATTAATTGAAATTTCAGAATTGGAGAGGTGAGAATCATTACCAATTTGAAAATCATTTTCTGGAACAATAACTGAACCACTCTTAACGTTTACAGCTGCAAGCACTGTTGACTTTACTTTAGTGCTCTCTAACACAAAAGGCTTTAGTCTATTCACATGAACAAGATGCCTATCTTTCCTTTTACCAGTAGTTTCAATTTCATATACATTATTGGCCCGTCTCTCTACTACAGTATAGGGTCCTTCAAAACGACATTCTAAAGACTTCTTAGTGGGATTAAGCATTAAAATTTGATCACCTGGTTTAAATTCTCTTATTACAGTTTTAACATCAAACCTTTTCTTCATACTTTTTTTTTGTGCTTTTAACAGATTCTGATGTGCAAATACTCGAGCTTCATCTGATTGCTTTTTAAGAGTAACAGCATATTGGTGTAAGTCTTTACCCAATTCATGGTTTTCAAGCCAGACATCATATAAAACCTTTAAGGGTCCTCTAATACTCCTACCATAAAGTAGTTCAGAAGGCGAATATCCTAAACTGTCTTGCTGAGTATTTCTTATGGCGACCAACACAAATGGTAGTCCCTCATCCCACTCCTTCTGATGTTCATGGTAGTATTTAGTCAGAGCCTCCTTAAGCGTCTGGTGAAATCGCTCGAGCGCCCCTGGCTTTGCGGATGATAAGCTGTAGATATTGAATGGTGAACACCCATAGCCAACATAACATCCTGAAAAAGCTTTGATGTAAAATTGTTACCGCGGTTGGTTTGAACAACTTTAGGTATGCCATATTGAGTAGAAAACTTGACAAGGTGTGGAATAAGATTCTTAGCTGTTATATTCCGTAAAGGAATAGCATCTGGATATCTAATACTAGAACACATTATAGTCAACATGTATTGATGCTGTCTTTTTGTTTTTGGTAGAGGTCCAACGCAGTCAATAATAACTTTTTCAAAAGGAACATCACAGACTACTTGAGGGACCAAAGGCACTGGTTTAGGTGCTTGGTTGGGCTCACTTACATTTTGACAGGTTATGCAACAATTGCAAAATTCCTTCACATCACGAAAAGGGCTAGGCCAATAAAAATATTGCAATATACTGTATGCTGTCTTCTTAATCCCAAGATGAGTAGTAGAGACTTCATGGGCCACCTTCATCACATGATTTTTTAGAGATGCTGGAACCACCAACTGTTGTTTAACTTCCCAAGAGGCAGTTGCCACTGCGGTACTTGCTCTATATTTCCTCATTAGCACTCCAGCTTTTAAGTAGTAACATGTAGATTCTGCCATACTCTCCTTCTCTGTCAATGCATTCTTAAACAAAGGCTGTAAAGAGAGATCGTTAATTTGTTCATGTTTCAAATCTGTGACATTCATTTTATATACATCGATTTCATTACATGATGTTGTCAATACGTTTCTCACTTTTTCATTATAACCTTCCCTACTCGTAGTATCAAAACTATTCTCCCTAACCACAGTAGGAATATCAGGTTGAATACTTTTATTAAACAAACTATAGAGAGAGTAGTAAAAATCTGTCCCTAAATCTAAACATACTCCATCTCTCACCTTGTCATCTTCAACTTCAGACCTAGCACCACATTCAACAGCATTGAACTGGTCATTAATACTAGGCACAGATTCGGTCAAAACAATACCAGGCAGGCCTCTGCTGCGTTCAACTACAGAAGATGGGAATAACTCACGTTCCACATCCTCCAACTGCTGGACAGGGCTGACTTCCAAAGGATTATCATATACCACTGGGTCCGGCACCACTCGATTACCTGCAACATCATTTCCAACAAGAACATCTACGCCAGGAATCGGAAGAGACTCGACAATACCCACAATGATATTACCCTTGAATATGCCACAATCCAAATGCACTCTAGCCCGAGGCAAAGAAGTCAAACCACCTATGCTCCTAACTTTTACTTTATCATTGGTAAGACAGTCCTCTAACCCAGGTACTGCCCCTCTAACAACTAAACTCTGCGATGAACCGGTGTACCGCATAAGCTTTACAACAACACCCTTACTATGTTCATCACCAGTAACTGTGGGATATGGTACTTTGGTAGGAAGTTCTATTAACCATAATAATTACCTGGAACATAGATGAACAATTGTTAGTAATTATTTCTCAGCTGATCCCATCTGTAGTCGTCAATTTTGGCTTGATGGGTAATAAGACGTTGGTATTCTTAAAATACGTTTAATGTATAAATGACTACATTGCTCTGTTTACTCTGTGACAGCTGACTCCCAAGTGTATATGGAGCGTCTTACACAATCTAACAAACCAAAACATTGCTAAACAAAAGAGCATCGCTCTTAAAAGACTTAAATCCTACTCCAGTACAAATCATAAAGAATCACATCCTATCTTTGAGGTAATCAACAAATGTTTGAATCCTAATACCAAAACAAATCATTACTCTTATGTACAAAGCATAACATGTCTTATTCATGCAATATGATGCAATGTTGCGCAATACCTGCAACACTTAAAATAATATAGTACATTATTACAATAATACATAACAGTCTCCTCCCCCTTAACTTGACATTGTAAAAATCTTCATAAATCTAATCTCTCAGGGGGCTTTCCTCTGTTAATCCTATTAGGAAGCACTTTAACCTCATCTTGTACTGGTACATGAATTGGTTCTGAATCTACATTGGATGTTTGATCTAACTACTTCTTTAAGTTTCTCATCTCTAACATTCACATGCTCTACTGTCTTTCTGTTTAACGGCTGTAATTGATCAACATGACGTTTTACAACATTATCACCAACACGAACATCATAATGTAAATTTCCTATCTCTCTTACAATCTCTCCTGGTACCCACTTCTCTGGAGTGTTGTACGATCTTACCATGACATCAGACAAAGGTAAAAAATGTCTTACATTAGGAAGCTTTTCTACTTGTTTATACCCTTTATCTTCTAAATCACTTTGCAAACTTGGATACAACAAATCTAACTTACACCTTATCCTCCTCCCCATCAACAAATTTGAGGGTGCCACGCCTGTTGTGCTGTGCGGCGTTGTTCTATAAGACAATAAAAATTTTGACACATGCAAAAATATATTACCTGAATTTGCTTTTCTACACTTCATATTGTGTTTAAACGTTTGGACAAATCTTTCAGCCTCTCCATTAGTAGATGGATGATATGTAGCTGAAAATGTATGCTTTATACCATTGACATTACAAAATTCTTTAAACTCTTGTGAGGTAAATTGTGGACCATTATCTGTAACAATTCTTTCTGGAATACCATGCGTTGAAAAAATTTGCATTAACTCTTCAATTGTGGCGTAAGACGTTGTTGTCTTCATTGGGATAATTTCTGGCCACTTACTGTAAGCATCTACTACTATCAAAAACAAATAATTAAAAAAAGGACCTGCAAAATCTATATGCACTCTTTACCATGGATACCTGGGTAACTCCCACGGGTGCATTCTAGCAAATTGAGGATTGTTTTGTTGCATAACACAATTCATACAATTCTTTATATAACATTCCACATCTTTATCTACACCTGGCCACCATACAAAAGTTCTCGCAATTGACTTTGATCTTACAATACCTTGGTGATCAGCATGTATTTCAGACAAAACCTTATTTCTCAGTGAATTAGGAATAACTACCCTGGAACCTCTCATCACTATTCCTTGTGTCACACTCAGTTCATACCATATATCCTTATACGGTTTACAATTTTCCTCTTTTCCACATAAGTCCCTACCTGTCATTAAACTTTCCAAAACCTTACTAAGTACTGGGTCTTGCTTGGTACTGTGTGCTACATCTTTTGTAGTTATTGGTACATCATATACAGAAATTAACAGAACACTGTCATCATACTCCTCTGGAGCTTTGTCTACGGGTAATCTGGATAAAGCATCTGCATTACCCATGTTTGATGTTGGACGGTATTCTATATCATAGTGGTACGCTGCTAACGTAACTGCCCAACGTTGTAGTCTTGCAGCCACCAATGTAGGTAAACTTGCTTTTGGACCCAATATTGCTAATAAAGGTTTATGATCTGTAACAAGTGTGAACTTTTTCCTACCATAAAGATACATATGGAATTTTTTAACTCCATAAACTAATGCTAAACCTTCCTTTTCTATTTGAGAGTAATTCCTTTCTGCCTTGTTCAATACTCTAGAAGTGAATGCAATTGGTTTTTCTGTTCCATCTGGCATTACATGAGATAATACTGCACCTAAACCTATGTTTGATGCATCACAAACTAATTTAACTGGTAAATCCATTTGATAATGTACTAAGAATGTAGGTGATGTTATTTCCTGCTTGATTCTTTCAAAAGATTCCTGACACTCTTTTGTCCACTTCCATTCTACACCCTTATTCAACAGAGTATACAATGGATGTGCAATTGTAGACAAATTCTGAATGAAATTCCCATAAAATGTTACTAAACCTAGAAATGACTGTAATTCCTAAACATTTTCTGGCACTTTTGTTGATTGTAAAGCTTTAATCTTCTCTTTAGTTTTGTGAATACCCTTGCCATTTATTACAAAACCTAAGTATTCCACTGAATCAACTTCTAAAATACATTTGTTCTTATTTACTCTAATATTATGTTCCTTCAACTTCTTCAGAACTGTTCGCAATCTTTCTCTATGTTCTCTTGTGTCTTTACCCGCAATTAAAATATCATCTATAAAAATGAATACTCCTTGCATTCCTGAAAAAATCTTATCCATAGTTTGTTGCCATATAGCTGGACTACTTGCAACTCCATAAGGTAATCTCTTTGGCCTAAACAAACCTAAGGATGTATTTACTGTACATAATTCTTGTGAAGTTTCATCCATGGGAAGCTGTTGAAATGCTTGTCTTAAATCTAATTTAGAAAAAACACTGCATCCTGACATAGTTGCAAACATGTCTTTCGGATTTGGTAAGGGATGTTGAGCTACTTGCAGTTGTGGATTTAACGTTACTTTGTAATCTCCACATAACCTAACCTGTCCACTTTCCTTCACAATAGGAACTAATGGTGTAGCCCAATCTGAATATGTAACCTTTTCCCAGGAACCTTCACTTTCTAATCTCCTGATTTCTGTTTCAACTGCACTTTTCAATGCATACGGTACTGGTCTTGGAGCAAAAAATCTAGGAGAACTGTCAGGTTTCAAAACTAAAATTGCCTTTGCGTTCTTTACTGTACCTATTTTATCTTCAAATACGTCTTGAAACTCTGATATGATATTATCCATAGATATTTCATTTTTGTTTTCATCTTGTCTACCTGCAACCTTCAAAATACTAGGCCAATCTAACTTCAAATACTGTAGCCAATCTAAACCTAGCAAAGTTTGTCCATTACCTTTTACTACTGTTAATGGCATTCTCTCTAATTTCTGTTCTTTGTACTGTACTTCTACGTTCGAAGCACCTATTACCTGAATATCAAAACCATTATAACTTTTCAAAACTCTATTTGTACCTTCTAATAACAAATTAGGAATGCTTTTAGCCATTTTCTCAGACATAATTGATACATCGGCTGCTGTGTCAACTTGCATCAAAATTGGTTTACCATTGATGATTACTTCTACCATGATATGTTTCTTTGCACCTTTGTTGACTGAATTTATGCGAAACGCAAAATCAGTTTCTGAACTAACCTGATTATCATGAATATTTTCCTCATTATTCTCTTGACCCATAGTATCAACTGTAGCATTTATTTTCTTTGCGTACTGTTTAGGGAATCTACAAGCAGTTGCAAAATGACCCAGCTTTCTGCAATTTTGGCATGTCTGTCCAGTAGCTGGGCATTTCTTTGCTTCGTATGCAAGATGATCAGTTTTACCACACCTAAAACACTTGGGTTTTTCCTGTTGTTTCTGTGTATAAGCCTGATTCTGATATTTATGAACATTAGTGTTAGGCACTTTTCTATGACTAGGCTTTGACATATTCCTTTTCTGATTCTCATTGGTTTTCCACTTAGAACCTACTGTATTAATTTTAGAATTTTCCATTCTATTGCTTGTAGAACTACCTATTATGTTACTTTGCCTATTTGATGTTTCTAAAGCTTTGCCTGTTATCAATATCTTTTCTAATGTTAAATCTTTATCTTGCAATAATTTCTTTCTTAGCTCTTCTAATGTGCAATGTGCAATTACTTGATCTATGATAACATTTTCTAACTCTAGAAATTCACATGAAACGGCTAAATTCTTTAGTCTAGTCACAAAGGCATCTAAACTTTCATTTTCTTTCTGATAAGCCTGCGCTGAAAACTGGTATCTTTCAAAAAATTTATTGACCTGAGGAGCAAAATATGTGGTAAGAGCCTTAATTGCAGCTTCACTTGTGTCATCTGTAGGCTGCAAAGTCTTAAACACTTCCCGAACTTCCCTACCTGCTGTATGAAGTAATAATGCCTTCTTTTGGGCATCCTTCATGTTCCCTAATGCTTCTAAATAAATCTTAAATTCCTCACACCACTGTTGCCATCGTGTTGCAACAGAATTGGGCTCAGCAGTGATGCTGAAACCTTGTGGGTGTTCTATATTAAAAGGCATTTTGATTGCTTACCTTAATAACTGTGGTAGGGTAAGCTACTGTTCTGCAGTCACAAGTGTACTTCCTACCTACCTACCCAACTTTAAATTTCAACCTTTTGTGTATTTGATGAAATTCCTATTCTGCTGCTGGTAAAATCTTCATTGGGCGATTTTGCTATTGTCCCCTACTGTAAAAACGGAACTTCTCTTGTGCTGGCCGTCCTTGTGCATAGGGTCCAATGCTTCTCCCTGCTTGTCCGTCGTCCTAAACGTCGCCAGTGTGGGATATGGTACTTTGGTAGGAAGTTCTATTAACCATAATAATTACCTGGAACATAGATGAACAATTGTTAGTAATTATTTCTCAGCTGATCCCATCTGTAGTCGTCAATTTTGGCTTGATGGGTAATAAGACGTTGGTGTTCTTAAAATACGTTTAATGTATAAATGACTACATTGCTCTGTTTACTCTGTGACAGCTGACTCCCAAGTGTATATGGAGCGTCTTACACAATCTGACAAACCAAAACATTGCTAAACAAAAGAGCATCGCTCTGAAAAGACTAAATCCTACTCCAGTACAAATCATAAAGAATCACATCCTATCTTTGAGGTAATCAACAAATGTTTGAATCCTAATACCAAAACAAATCATTACTCTTATGTACAAAGCATAACATGTCTTATTCATGCAATATGATGCAATGTTGGGCAATACCTGCAACACTTGAAATAATATAGTACATTATTACAATAATACATAACAGTAACCAAAACGCCGTCAAAGCAGAATGGTTTGAAACCATCAACACCACCAGCTGACTCAGCATTTATATCACAACAAGAAAAATTAGACTCCTCTCCTTTACTCTTTCTTTCATTCTTCCTAGAATGTTTGGGACATCTAGCTTTCACATGACCGACCTCACCACACGAATAACAAGTTACACTTGAACTAGCACCAGAGCCAAGAGATTTAACAGATAATTTATAAGGACTTGTTGGTGGTGAGTTTTGAGGTGACTTACTTGGTGTCTTCCTGGATTGGTTACCTGAATAGCGAGGTCTTAATAACCTAAAATTTTCAGCAAGTACAGTTGCTCTTTGAAGAGTAGTTACTTCTTTCTCAAATAAATACTACTGCGTATCAATGGGTATACCTCTTATAAATTATTCTACTAATATTAGTTCCCTATATTCATCAATGCTCAAAACACCAGCAGACTTTAACCATTTATCATGCATACGCACAATATTATGGGAATATTCAACATACGACTGGTTGTCAAATTTACGATATTTACGGAACTTTAAGCGGTAATATTCTGGGGTGAGTCCGTACACACGCAAGATAGATTCTTTAATAAAATCATAATCTTTACCTTCTTCTAATGTTAATTCAAGAAAGGCAGACCGACCTTTACCCTTTAAAGCAGGTTGAATAAGAATTGGCCATATTACCTTAGGTAACTAAACTATCTGCCAACTTCTCAAATAAAGCAAAAAATTCATCAGGCGAGTTTTCGTCAAAGGAAGGAATCATCTTTGAATACTTAATTACATTAGTGTTACTATCTTCTAACGGAGCTACACCACCAGTTTCGCGTTCAAATTTAAGTTGTTCTAACTTAAACTTATATTCACGCTCTTCACGTTCTAACCGCTCTTTTCGGTCTCGTTCTTAACGTTTTGACCTCTCTTTTCGGTCTCGTTCTTAACGTTTTGACCTCTCTTTTCGGTCTCGTTCTTCACGTTCTGACCTCTCTTTCCTATCTTTCTCTTTTTCTCTCTCAGCATACTGCAACTCTAACCTCTTTACCTCTAACACCGAACTCATTTCATCACAAAGATCAAACGCTTCTTCAGTTAATATATCATTATCAACCAATTTATTTATTACAAAATGCTTGACTTATGATTTACGGCACGTTTTCTTGACATCACGAACAATTCATAATTACGCGCAATAGATAACCAGTCCTCTTTATGTATCATATGCGAATGCAAATAACCAATAGAGGGTTGACTAACAAATGCATTCAAATCAAAGGGCTCCATGATTACAATAAACTTCACTATTCAAAACTAAATTTGAATATTAAACTTTACAGTTCACCTTAAAGTATTTTGGTACCAAAAATCAATTATACAGAGCAGCCATTAATAGTCAACTAAAATGAAAACACTTACGATTCACACAACTTCGCTGAATAATATATTTAAAAATACGCATATATTCGATAATAGAAGCAATTAGGAAAATTTCTGTACATACATGACGTGTAGAATATCCTAGCAAGGTCGCCATTTGTTATGATTCATATTTATGTTTCAAGATTTCATGTAGCACTTTATAGATCATAACAATATTCTTAGAAGTTAGTGCTAATTTACTAGGTTCAGTTTTAAAGTTTATAATTTAAAAGGAAAAATAGATAAAGTCACTTTTTAACCATTTTTAATTACAATAGATATTCTACACGTATGTACATAAATATAAAGAAATAATGATAAATAAATTAATAACTTTCTCTAAAATAAATTCACTGGTGTTTTTGAAACATAAAATGAACAATAATATCTTACCGAACACAAATAAACACTTTTATATCCAAGTAATAATCCAAGAACCGTTAATCACCAATCCAGGACAAAGAAAACTTTATTGTCGAAGTAAACAATATTTGGTCATCCAAGGACCATGAAACAAACAAACAACACTTAAATTACAAATAATTACTCACACCATCTAGTGACTGAAAACAATCATACATATTTAAGGATACTCACTCCATCTAGTGACTGAAAAGAAAACTAAATAAAAAATATTGAATAAATATAAAACGGGAACCATAACAATATATATATATATATATATATATATATATATATATATATATACATACATATATATATATATATATATATATATATATATATATATATATATATATATATATATGTATATAGCCATATATATAAACATATCTAATATATATATATATATATATATATATATATATATATATATATATATATATATTTATATATATAAATATATATATATATATATATATATATATATATATATATATATATATATATATACATAAGTATATACATAAATATAATATACATATATATATATATATATATATGTATATATATATCTACACACACATATATATATATATATATATATATATATATATATATATATATACATATATATACGTTTTAATATTCATTTATATATATTTCTGTATATATATGTATGTATATATACATACATATATATATATATATATATATATATATATATATGTATATAAATATATGTTTATATATATAGTATATATAAATATATATATATATATATATATATATATATATATAAACATATATATATATATATATATATATATATATATATATGTAAATATATATATATATATATATATATATATATATATATATATATATATATATACTTACAAAGCTGGTCTAGTGTAGATTATATAATTTATTAATGTGTTCTATTCATGCAATTCATTTGTGAGGTGAATAGCCTGCTCGTAAGATGAGTTCCTCGCATGTAGGTGTAAGTTTGTTATGTAAATTACGTAATAATTTTGACATTAATTTCTTTCTATTATTCATTTTAATCAGTATGTGATAAGTTACGTTATTTTTAGTAATAAAATCTCTTTTTCACATTTTTTGTTATGAACTCTTACAAAATCATTTTAAGTGTTATATGATCCATACAAATTAGGAACAAGGGCATATGAAATCTTTTTTCATATTTTCAATTTATTGCATCATGTTTTTGAGAAAATACGCAATACCTATATTTGCCATGTGTTTTGGAAGGTTAGATTTTATCTTTTTTTTAATTTCTGAGGACAAAGGTAAGTGGAGCTAGCCAAGACAGAGACTTTTGGCTTTTGCATTGGTATGCAACCAAGAGATTAATCATTGGCAACCTCAGACCTTTAAGCTAGCCCTTAGGTTCCAGATCTATAACATAGGATTTTCTAGAAGTAACTAAGTCATATACTGTTATGGGCCCCAAGGGATGCATAGCAGCAGAAGAGAAAAAGCCATCTTGTGAAACAGCCAAAATTCATCCTCGCTCTCTCTAGTGCCTATAGTGTGTCCTCTCCAAAATTATTAAGTTTGATTACAACATACAGTATATCGTGTGTAGTGAGTTGAAAAGTTACGGAAGACGTTAAAGGTGATTTTGAATTTATTTTGTTGTGGGGAGTGTGGTCATTGTGTAAATCTTTGTAACTGGGCCAGGGAGATTTATGTACAAACGGGAAGTATATTTGTATTGCTATTAAGATAATCCATTTCATTAATTATCAAGATTAATTGATTGCGGAGAATTTAATTTCAAGTGAAACAAGTGATTGTATAATTTTCATAAGCATTTATTTCTTTTACCTTAGACTAAGTTTTGTTCAATCTTACTATTAAGAGTGAATTTTTTATTTTTCCTTTTGTAAATTCTTTCAAAGTGTTGTAATTTTTTTAGAATATATCTATTTTTGTAAGGAGTGTATCATTCTAAGTACCAGTGTTTATTTAAGTACTCACTAGTATCCCTGTTAAAGAATTGAGGTAAGAAGTTGTTCTTAATAGTAATTACCGAGTGTTGTTTTGAGTGTACTTAAGAAAGCTTTGGATATTCAGTGTTTTTATGCATTGCTCTCTTGGAGTTATATAACTGTCTCAGAGCTCGGGTATTAATATTTTCGAGTGTAACAGATTCAATATAAAAAGAAACAGGTAAGTTTGGAACTCAAGAAGTTGTTTAGCTTGCCACCCATAACATATATATTATATTTTGGTTCCTAGACCACGGGACCATAGTATAATATATTTTTGGTGCCCAGACCCATGGGATCGAGCTAGTCTGTTTTTAGTATTGGTGATAACAGGACCGTGTTTTGATTAAAGGTTTTGAACAATATTGATAGGATTCTGTGTATTGTTAGGATATATATTTTTAGAAAGGTAAAATCTTTTTTCATAAAAGTGCTAGATGGCAAAGTTTAACATCCAAGAATTTTTGAATAACCCAAAGGTTCAGGAATTGTCAGAAGCTAATGTAACTAAAGCTCAGTGGCTCTCGATTTTAATGGCATGTGGCAGCCATCCAACGAGTGGATTGATTAAAGCCCAAATCAAGTGTCTAGCCTTAGAAGCGTTGAAAAACTCGGGAAAATTATCAGAACAAGATATTGTAGCAGCTTGTGAACTGTTGGAGGAGGCTGAAGAAGAATTTGTAGGAATGCAAGGACCAGTTGACCCACAAACTGAAGGCATGAAAGCAGATAGGGGTGTTGAGGCGGAGACTCGCGAATTGCAGCAGAAGAAAATTTGATCAAGTTGAAGATAATCGCAAGAGATAGGAAAATAGAAGTAAGACGAGAAGAAGAGAGAGAGGAAGCACCATGTGCAAAGGGAATGGAAGCAAGAGGAGAAGAAGAAGAGAGGGAAAAAGCACGACGTGCGAAGGAACGAGAGGCAGAACGAGAAGAAAAAGAAAGGGAAGAAGCCAGAGAGGTCGCAAGACATGTGAGGGGAATGGAAGAAAAAGAGAAAGAACGAGAAGAAAAGAGAAGGAAGAGGTAAGAGAGATTTCACGACATACGAGGGAGTTCTAGCTGTTAAATGCAAGTGGAAAGTCAGCAACGCAAACAGAGGCGACCCCTGCTTTGCACGGTCCCATGTTTAATGGGACGAATGCTCAGAGGTTAATTCTAAAGTTTGCAGAAGAGGGTCCAGACGAGTTCTTCAATCATTTTTCAGTGGTCGCATCGGCGATGGAATGGCCAGAAGATAAATAGTCTGTGTTATTGCACAGTGTGATCTTTGGGAAAGGACGCAGTGCTTACCTGTCCATATCTCAAGACCAGAAGATAGAGTATCAAGAAGTGAAGAGGATCCTACTGCAAGTGTATCAGATAACCACTGAATGTTATAATGTAAGGTTCTGAAGTTTGATGAAGGACGAGAAAATGACTTTCCTGGATTACGCTTATAAGGTACGACGCTGTTTTAAGAGATGGACAGAGGCTGCTAACACCAGGGAGACAGCGGATTTAGAAGAATTGATAGTACCAGAACAAAATCTGCAAGGAATTCCTGAACATATTCGAACATACTTGAGAAAGGGAGGGGTGAAGAAACTTGATAAAGCCACTTCGCTGAGTGAAGATTATAATATTATGTCATAAACCCACCTACTGCATGAAGTTTCAACAGTCGTTCCGACCAAGTGTCAAGTATTCACCGAACCATGGAAAGCAGTTCAGTAATAACTCTGTGAATAAGTTCAATAGTTACAGCGGAAGTTAGACTGGTACTGTCCCTAAGCAGAATGTGATAGTGCCACAGGAACAATCGTCGAATCATCCTCCTTCAAGTATCGTGAAATTTATCCGGACAATTATTCGAAAACAATTATTCGAAAACAGTTGTTCAATAATAATTATTTGAAAACCAATTGTTCGACACAATAGTTGTTCGAATTAACAATTCTTCGAAAAAAGATAGCTATAATAAATTTAAAAAAAAACGAATTTTTTGGAAACACTCATTTTGTTTTTGTTATAAGAATAGAAAAAATTAGTATTAAAGGATATATAGATAAGGACAATGAAATTATCATAAATTTATTTATAATTAAAACTTGATAAAATCAGTTAAATCAAATGATGTTATCAAAGCAAAATATCTGCAAGTTTATAGACTGAAATGATATGAAATCGCACATAAATAGTCGATCGCTTTCTGATACTCAAAGAATTCATTAGTAAGCGACTGGTAGTGTTCTGCAGACCTCTGATATTTCTTTTTCCTTGTGTTACACTCGATCCCACCTAATAACTTTTCGATCTTAATTTCAGTCAGGGCTTGTTCTCTTCTTAGTGCTGCTAAGAATTTCCATATAGTTAGATGACAACCAGAGACTTGTTGAAGAGATGCGCAGTGCTATTCTTCATTTACGTTGTTTGACTTGGGCAATTCTTCTTGTACCCTTTCAAAACAGGACCACATTTCAATTTCAAATTTAGGTGGACCACACATATTCCTATGGTTGGGCCGCCCAATCCAGGTATCTTCATTGTAGTCCACTATAGGCAAACCTTTGGCTGGATATACATTTTCATCCTTAGTGCGTTGAAAGTTTCGAGAACTCGATCTGCAGAAACAAAGGCAAGGGCTAGTAACATGCAAATATTTAACGGTAACTCGGCATCAGTGTCATACCTTCTCTTGAGGCCGAATTCATAAACTTTTCTATATACACACTGATACAAATGACAAAAACACCCGTAATGATTACTAGATGGCAGTTTGTCCTTAACTGCCTTTACTATAGGGGGCTCAAAATCTGCATTTACAGACTCAACCTCTAAAGTCGGGGCTTTTGGTTTATCAGTTCTAACTAAATTTCTATGTTTCTTCTATCTTATTCGGTAATAATGTATAAACCAAAAGGTAGGCCGTAGCCAATTTTCATTCCATGAATTGTTTAAAGCTGCTTGAAAATAACTGGCACAGTTTTGAAGGTACCATCCATGAAATAATGCTTGCATGAACCAAGCACACTGAGATTCTTTGAGTTGAAGATACCAGCATTCTGTCTTCTACTTCTCCGGAATCGAACATCAAGAAAGATTCACCCTTGCTTGTTTTCATACCTTGTTCTGATAATATTAATAAGTTTCAATGATTAACAGTTGATCTACATTATTCTTCCTTCCTCACTCGATTGATTGATTGCTTTATGCTGCTGGTTTGCGGTAGAGCAGTTGCAATACAACTACTTAATTCTGCAGCTGCGTGAGAAATGAAAAAATGAGGAGAATCTCGTGTTGCTCTTGTGTCAGTCTTCACTTTATATAAAAACTTCCGTACCTCAACATTTGTCGAATTTCCAGAGTAATTACGTTCACCGGAAATAGAACTGATCGAGGCATCAACTGTTATAGCACGGTCTTTGCACTTATCAGCAAAATGTTGGCATTTTCAATAGACCTTTAACCTTACTTGCTTGTCCTTCACAATAATAGCAATGCTCTTCCTTTCTCGCTTTGAATAGATTCTGCCATGTCATGGGGTTTATGCTTTAAAATAAAAATATCTTTTTGGGTTTTCTTGGAAAATATGCATTGACAATGAACAAAGTATATACTAATGATTAGAGTACTATCAAGCAATGTTTAATAGTTTATAGCTCTCTTTATCGAACAATTGTTAATTCAAACAACTGTTGTGTCGAACCATTGGTTTTCGAATAACTAATATCGAACAACTGTATTCGAATAAATGTTTTCGAATAATTGTCCCAGATTCATCGTGAAAGAGGTGGGGAGGGTAATACTGTCTGTTTTAAGTGTCTCAAGAGAGCCTATATCAGTAACGAATGTTTGTCGAATCAACCGATAGTAGTCGCCCAAGTGGTTAAGGATAATTCGACTTCACAGAATGTGAAGAAGAAGAAATAATCGGGAGAGAACGAAGAGGAAAATAAAACAGACAAAGTATACATGACGAACAGAACAAACCCAAACAGCGTGGATACCTTTAAACCATATATTTATGAGGGTATGTTAGCAACAATAGACGGGAGTGAGCAAACCCCGGTCACAGTTTGCAACCATAGTGTGGTGATACGAGGAGTACACCCATTGGTGGAACAGTCTCTCACGGTAGACTTGGTTATTTTGATGGGAATCGGAGGTGAAGCGGTTACCCCTATTTTCCGTTTGAAACTGTCATGCAAGTTGGTGACAGGTAATTTTGATTTTACGGTAATGGATTCATTGGCTGTTGAAAGAGTAGATGTCCTTCCGGGTAATGAGGTTGGTAGAGTACTGTTTGTGCCTTGTCCCATTGTAATAGAGAAACCATTGAAGTATAGTCCTTCGGCTGAACTTAAGAAGGACTACCCATATCTGTTTCATAGTTGTAAGATGACGAGGAATATGACAAAGAAAGTGGCTGCTGAAGAAGAAAAAGAAATCAAAGGAGCGATGAACTTGGAGGATTTGTTTTCCGAAGAAGAGAGTTCCCTTGACTGTACGCAAGAGGAGAACTCCCGAGTAAGCCCAAGAGAAGAGGAACAACAAACGATATGATAAGAAGATGAAGAAGAAATGGACCTGGAAGAAATAGAAACTCAGCGTTAGATGTAGGACAAGTGAGTAGGAAAAGGCTGATAGGATTTCAACGGAAGGATTCAACATTAACAGAGTTATTGTACCATGTGGTGGACGAGACGGAGGCACAGGAGTCTCTGACCTATTATTATCTTAAGGAGGGGTTACTTGTGAGAAAGCATAGAACCTCCGATATCCCTGGGTATGCCGAATGGTGGATATACCATCAATAATTGATTTCTGCACCGTTGAGAAGACAGGTGATTGCCGTAGCGCACGAGACAGGACATATGAGGATAAGGAAGACAACGAAGAAGATTATGAAACACGTTTTCTAGCCTGGCATGCATAAGGAGGTGAGCCAGTTTTGCCGTGCATGTCATGTATGTCAAAGCGCTGGAAAGCCAAACCAGTACATTAAGACAGCTCCCCTACACCCTATAAAAGTGCAAGGAGAACTATTTAGGAAGTTAATGATCGACATTGTGGGACCTTTACCAAGGAGGAAAAAAGGGTCAGGAATATATGATAACCATGATGTGTCTAGTGATGAGATACCCAGAAGCCATACCCGTTAGGAACGTCAGGGCCAAAATAATCACCGAGAAGTTACTAGACCTTTTTTTACTAAGTTTGGTTTTCCAGAATTCGTTCAAAGTTACAGAGAAACGAATTTCACGTCAAAACTGTTCATGGAGATACTGAAACTGTTGGATGTGAAACAACAACTGTCAAATGCTTATCATCAAGTGACACAAGGAGCATTAGAGAGGTTTCATCAAACTCTGAAAGTATGTTAATGAAGTTTTGCAATGAAAGAGGGAATGAATGGGACATCGGACTACCGTTGATGTTATTTGAGGTACGTAATGCTTATCAAGAAAGCATAAGATGTAGGTCGAATGAAATGCTGTTTGGATGAGAAGTACAAGGACCGATTAAAATGTTAGCTGAAAAATGTAAGGATTGAGAGGAAACGGAAGAAAGAAATGTCAAGGATTTGAGGAAAAGAATTGGCGACTTAAGGAAATTTCCCTTAGAAGGTTTGGCATGAAAAGAAGGAACATACATTTTGAGGTAAGACATGAGGTGTTGGTTTACTCACCAATAAGATTTCCTCTCACCAACAAGTTCAAAGAACCATTCCGGATTCTGAGGAAGAGCAGTGACCGGACCTACGTTATCGAGATACAAGAAAAATATAAAACTCTAAGGTAGACCATATTAACTTCGAAACCGATACTTCAAGCACCGGATTTCAACGATAAATTCCTTATCCAAGTGGATGCGTCGGATATGGGATTGGAGCTGTCTATTTGCAAGATGAAAAGGAATTCTTCATCCTGTTTGTTTTAGGTCGCCAAAGCTGAAGAAACATCAGCGAGCGTAATCGACAGTTAACCCTTTAACCCCCAGGCTATTTGGAAATTTCCAACCCTTAACCCCCTGGGGGTTATTTTTTTCCCAGCACATTTTTCAGTATATTTTTTTTAAATTGCTCTAACAGCCTTAATTTTTGTCATAGAGAGGTCAGGTTGGTCTAATTCTCTTGGAAAATGCCTGAATTTTTTCAAAAAATTATCAAAAATATGAAAAAAATAATTTTTATAGCATTTTTTTGCAAGGACGTACCGGTACGTCCATGGGGGTAAAGGGATGGCTTTTGTGAAACGTACCAGTACGTCCTTTGGGGGTAAAAGGGTTAAGAAGGTTCTGCTAGCGTTAGTCACAGCGATAAACAAGTTTGAGGTGTATGTGAATCGACCACAGAACGAGAAGATTATGTTATATTCAAATCATAACCCTTTAACTTTTGTTAATTAGATAAAAAAATAATTATCAAATGTCAACTAGGTGGTCATTATGTTTGCAACCGCATTATATTAATGTAAATTATATATCAGGAGAAGATAATGTGGTTGCAGATTATCTATCTCGGGCTTAATCGATAGATTGAGGCCCGGAATAAATAATGTTTTTGCGGGGAGGTATCTTACGAAGCTGGTCTAGTGTAGAGTAAATAATTTATCTACGTATTTCATTTGCGAGTTAAATAGCCTGCTCGTAAGATGAGTTCTTCTCATTTATGTATGGGTTTGGTACGTAAATTTCGTAAGACTTTCATGGTAAATTTTATAGTATTTTTCATTCATGTGTATATGTAAATTTGCGTTATTTTTAGGAATAAACTTTTCATTTCACGTATTTTGTTACAAATCCTTACGTAACTGTTTAAGAGTGTTATATGATACATACGAGTTATGAACAAGAGCTTATGTAATTTGTTTTTATATTTCTATGATGTATTGTGTTATATTTTTGAGAAAATATGGAATTCTTATATTTGCCACGTGTTTTGGAAGGTTCTCGAAAATCCCAGTTTTTTTTTTTTTTTTGTATTTCTGAGGACAAAGGTGGGTGGAACAAGCTCAGAGAGATTCATCTCGCTGTTGCGTTGGTATGTGACTGAGAGTTTAATCACTGGCAACCTTACGCCTTTAAGCCAGCCATCAAGCCTCCGGATCTCTGACCTAGAATATTCTAGAAGTAACTAAGTCATATACTGTATATGCGCCCCCAGGGATGCATAGCAGCAAGAGAGAAGAAGCCATCCTGTGAAAAAGCCAAAATTCATCCTCTCTCTCTAGTGCCTATAGTGTGTCCTCTCCAAAGTGAATAAGTTTATAATTACAAGATACAGCATATGTCTAGTGAGTTGAAACGTCACGGAAGACGTTAAAGGTGATTTTCAATCTATTTTGTGGTGAGTGCTGGTATTGTGTAAATCTGTGTAACTAGCTCAGGGAGATGTTTTATGTACAAACGTGAAGAATAATTACATTGTTATTAGGTTAACTATTTTCATTAAGTGTCCAGATTAATCAATTTTTGAAATTTAATTTCAAGTGAAACAGGCGATTGAATGATTTT
>NC_090738.1:62500-105000 GCF_036898095.1 Palaemon carinicauda | reverse complement strand
GAAGGGGAATGTAATCACAAGAACTGTTAATGGTATCAGAAGCCAATCTGAGTACGTCATTAAGGAACCAGGTCACCGGAGTAGGGCGAGTAACCGGTTTCAGTCTGGCACAAGCTTTCGGAATTGAAGCTAACAAAGAGTCGGTTAAGTCTATGTTAAAACCCACTAGGAAGATCTTTTTCAGAGCCGATTTAATAGTGGTGATAGTATTGGCTGCCAGACCTGATTCTAATAAAGATCTAAAGAAAGTAACTGTAAGGTTCAAGTTCATACAGTTCACGTCTGAGTCTATTAAAAATTTTGCCAACTTTTTAACTGCAGAGTCATACTGGCGGATGGTGGAATCCCGTTTATCCGATTCTAGGAACAAGGTGTTTTGAGGATCAATATTGGCACCATGCATAGCCGCAAACTTCATAAAGTCCATAAAGTTAGGGCGCTCTGAATGTTTGAGAAAGCGTACACAACGCGTGTTTGTACTATCTGAGACAGAACCGGATTGGGTATCGGGTGAGGGTATAGTCTCAACTCTCGCAGGAGAGGATACCAGTTGCTCTTGGGCCAGTTGGGTGCGACCAAGGCTACTTGTCCCTTGAAGGATCTCAGTTTGTCTAGAACTTTCAGCAAAAGATTCACCGGGGGAAAGAGATAAATCTTTTCCCACGTGTCCCAATTCTGTTACATGGCGTCTGTGGCGTAAGCCTGAGGGTCTAGATTGGGAGCCACATATACTCTCAATTTGTGGTTGGATTCCGTGGCGAAGAGGTCCACTTGGAGACCGGGAACCTGAGAGAGAATCCACCGAAATGACTTTAGATCGAGTGACCATTCCGATTCTAGAGGGGAGATCCGGGACAGGGCGTCTGCCACTACATTCCGGACTCCCGCCAGGTGGACAGCTGAAAGATGCCAACGGTTCAAGGCTGCTAGGGAGAATATGGCTACTAGAACATGGTTCAGAGGCCCTGACTTTGACCCGCCTCTGTTGAGGCAGCGGACCACCACTTCGCTGTCGAGGACCAGACGAAGGTGTTGTTTCTTGGGAAGAGCAAGACGTTTCAGGGATAGAAGAACTGCCATGGCCTCTAGCACATTGATGTGAAATTGGTGGAACAAGGGAGTCCAAAGACCTTGAACTTTCTTGAGCTGAGAATAACCGCCCCAACCTGACAAGGATGCGTCCGTGTGAATGATTAATTTCGGAGGCGGAAATCGAAGGGGAACTGACTTTGACAGACTGTTTGCTCTTGTCCAAGGAAGAAGTCTTTCCCGTAGAATGGGAGGAAGGCGGACTTTCCTGTCCCGGAGCTTCCGGTTCGCCCTCGAACGCCAGACACGATTGAAATCTTTCAATTTTGCCTTCAGAAGAAGATCCGTCACTGAGGCAAACTGAAGGGACTCCAGAATCCTCTCTTGGAGTCGTCTGGAACTTACTTTGTCTTTGAGAAAGCGTTTGGTGTTCCTTGCAATCTCTAACCTCTTGGGTCTGGGAAGACACAGAGTATGAGATATAAGATCCCATTGCAGGCCGAGCCATTGGAACTTCGATTTTGGAAGAAGACGGGACTTCTTGAAGTTGATCTGGAAGCCTAGAGATTGAAGATAATGGATGACTTTGTGAGTGGCTTTTAGGCAATTTTGGGAGGTGTCTGACCAAATGAGCCAGTCGTCCAGATAGGCTACTACTTGAATCCCTTGATTCCTGAGTTCCTGAACAGCGACTTCTGCTAACTTTGTGAAGATCCTTGGGGCGATGTTGAGCCCGAAAGGCATCACCTTGAAGGAGTAACTTATGTCCCCTAAGCGAAAGCCTAGGTACGGACGGAAGTGTCTCGCTATCGGGACGTGATAATAGGCGTCTGTAAGATCGATAGAGGTGGTGACGGCCCCACGGGGAAGTAAGGTCCGCACCTGCGAGACGGTAAGCATTCGAAACTTGTCGCATTGAATGGACAAGTTGAGAAGGGATAGGTCTAGAATCACTCTTCTCTTGTCTGAATCCTTCTTCGGGACACTGAACAGCCGACCTTGAAACTTCAGGTGTTTCGTTTCTTGTACGGCGTTCTTTTGTAAAAGATCCTGGACAAATTCGACCAGGTCCGGAGTGGAATGTTGACGAAATTTGTTCGGAGGAGGAGGTCCTTGAATCCAACTCCACCCCAGTCCCTTGGAGATGAAACTGAACGCCCAGGGACTGAACCTCCATTTGTTGCGGAAGGAATAAATTGTTCTGGTTAGAACCACGGTGGTAGCCTCTACCTCTACCATAACTCTGGGAAGAGCTATGAGCCTCATACGACTGGTTAAAGGCAGGAGAAGTGGCGGAGGCACCAGAAAGCTGGCTCTTAGGAAGCAGAACGGTGACATAGTCGTCCGAAGGAGCCTGGGAGGTGGAAGGCTGTGCCGGGGCAACAGGAGATGGGGAAAGAGGCAGCCGGAAAATGGGCGAACCAGTCTGCTGTTGCCTGAACTGGGTGGAAGTATATGGACGGAGCTTCTTCCTACCCCGGGCTTGGTAATTTGCAGGGTCAGATTTACGTTTAGGAGTCAAACCCCAACGGGTTTTAAGTCTCTGGTTGACTCTAGTGGCCTCCGCCAAGACTTCCTCTACAAGGTCCTCAGGGAAGAGGTTTGAACCCCAACAGGAGGACCGGATCAGCTTATTAGGTTCATGCCTAATAGTCGCCTCTGCCAGGACATGTTTGCGACACTTGCGTTTAGCAGTAGCGAAGTCATACAGGTCGTAGTATAATGACTGCAACGTAGCCTTGTTGAGAGATTTAAAAATACTCTCAGTATCGTAAGTCAAGGCTATCGACTCCGTGGAAGTGGCCAGGTTCAGAGTACGGCCAACGCGTAGGCGAGAATCATACTCCTGTTTAATGAGGGATTCCGGGAGACGGGGAAGCCGCTCACTAAACATTACCGAAGCACAGTCTGCTGCTAGCTTTCCAGAGGTAAATGTGGTATGGACGTTGTCCCAACACTCAATGCCTGAAGGAAGAAGGAGGGAGATTGGATCCACCTCTCGGATGGGAGGCAAGGGCTTCTCCTCCAGAGCATATTGGAAAGCAAGCTCTGCTACCTTATTGACACATGGAGTCACGGTGTTTTTGTCCATTAGGAACATTGTAAAAGAGCTCTTATAAGGCGTCAACATAGTGTTGGTGCAGCCGATGTCATTCAGGAATCTGGCCCACACAGATTGGGCCTGCTCTTTTGGGGAGATGACTGTCTCCTTGGGGACCTTGTCTAACCGAACCAAAGCTTCCTCGGTAAGCCTGGCATAACCATGAAATGGAAATGCCAGACCAGGAGGAAAGAATTCCAAGTCCTCTAGGGGACGAGTGCCAAGACCCTCCAAAGTTAACATTCCGTCTGAGAACGGGGAATGAAGAGCCATACGCCAAGGGTTGTTTTTGGCAAACTGCGGGAGCTTAGAGGCATCCGGGATGAGAGAGCTTTGGACCCGCTCCGGAGCACCTTGCTCTAATGCCCCAAGTCTCTGACCGATGTTAGAGAACATCGTGTCCATCTTAGACTGTATCTTTGATACAAACTTAGCCTGCATCTCCGACACGATGCGAAGCATGGCTGATTCGGAAAGGCCCGGGCTAGCAGCAAGTGTGGCGGAATGAACTCCCGGGTCGCGAGACTTAGAGGAGGAGCCAGAAGCCTTAGATGACAGGTTTGTATTCTGTTTAGAACCATGAGAAGCCTTATGAGGCTTATGAACTTAGGTAAGGTTCTAGACTTATTCTTGGGGGGAACCGGGTGTGATCGTTGGGACGAATCACGGTCCCCAGAAAAACCATGGAAGGAAGAGCGATCAGAAGAAGAAGAAAGAGAGGGGCTGAGGATAGGAATCTCAGCGCCAGAAACACCTGCCTCACTTACCACCCTACCTGTATCTGGATCATCCAATAACATGGGTTCCACGTCAAGGTTCATGGAGGCAACATTGTCTTCTAGATCTCCGGGGGCGTCCGACGGATCCTGCTCTGGATCAATAAACCCCGCTATGGTGGCATCAATGTGGGCAATGATGGGAGCTGCAACATGCCTAGCCACAGCGGCTGAAGACTTGGCGTTGGGGTAAATCAGGGAACAGTAGTCCTCGGAGAGGACGTACGGCCGCTTGGACTTCACGTTCCGGGCAAAACCACCAACCCACACTTTCAGTGTGGCCCGAGCCGCAGACTTTTGCTCCGGGGATGCCTGAAATAATAGTGGGAATTATAAAAGGGCAGACTCCCGGTGGTCCTTCAAGACCATAGATATCTTACTAAATAGTGTATGTATGCCAAAAAAGGTAAGATAAATAAGAAGGCAACATAGCCAACGGGACTCACCGAGTCAGATCCAAGGGTGGTAACGAGGTCAAAACAGACCACACAGTTATCCGGGTGCCATACCACGACATCCTCCAGCTGCACACCGCAGAGGGCGTGAGACCGACAGACGGTATGGCCGCAGGGCTGATGTAGAACAGCTGCACAGGCTGTCGTCTGACAATGCACCATCTATAAAAAGAATAGTATATGAGAAACTGTAATTCTCTTAAGTAGGGGCGGGTCTTGAGGACCCGGCCTAAACATAAGTCTAGCTTAAGACTAAAGTAAATAGTATATGAGAAACTGTAATTCTCTTAAGTAGGGGCGGGTCCAGAGGACCCGGGCCTAACATAAGCCTAACACAAGATTAGGGCTTAACTGTAATATTCTTAAGTAGGGGCGGGTCCGGAGGACCCGGCCTAAACATAATTCTAGCTTAAGACTAAAGTAAATAGTATATGAGAAACTGTAATTCTCTTAAGTAGGGGCGGGTCCTGAGGACCCGGCCTAAACATAAGTCTAGCTTAAGACTAAAGTAAATAGTATATGAGAAACTGTAATTCTCTTAAGTAGGGGCGGGTCCGGAGGACCCGGGCCTAACATAAGCCTAACACAAGATTAGGGCTTAACTGTAATATTCTTAAGTAGGGGCGGGTCCGGAGGACCCGGCCTAAACAAAAGTCTAGCTTAAGACTAAAGTATAGCCATCCATTCCGGTCGAGCCGGGAGTATAAAAAAGGATGCAACAACAAAAATTTAAGACACAGGGTGTCTGATTTCCCGGGGCGAGGCTAAGCCCCGGGCCGGGAAATAAAAGTATCCAAAACCAATTCGTATAGGAACTCCGGGGTAGTGATCTGTCATATAATCATCATAGGAACTGTTATAAATTAAATAGGGGGGCGGAACTGTAGATAAGAACCGCCAACGGAACCCAGAGGGTTTCATATAACATAAACCAGTGTGATAAGTGAATATGAAATAGGGTGCACCGGGATCCAACTCTGTTGACCGGTGGCCAACCAGATTAGACAGAGCCGAACCCGCCGGGACACCCATAAACACTGAACTACCCCCTCTACAAGGAGGGAAGGCAACGGTCCCCTAGGGAAGAGGGGGAGAGAAGCCTAGCCACCCACCTAGCGAGAGGGGGAGCATGGGGGAGAATCACGTGATACGGAGCAGCAGGGCTACCCACTGACGATCCCCAACCAGACAGATCAAACGGAGTAATAGCACAATATTCATTATAATAGTAATAGCGTTGATAATATAAAATAAACACATAAAAAATTTTTGGGCAAGGCATGCAACATAATAATTAAATCACAAAAGACACACCTGATGGCTTAAAAAATAACATTGCCGCCTAGCACGAAGGTCGGCAGCCATAACGATACGTAAATGATATCGGCCCAAAATTTGAACCACGAGGGTTCTAAACGCTAAATAATGAATATCCATAATAACAAATAAAATTTAATAATACATATAGTAACACCGCGAGTGAAACTAAAAGCTCTCAAAACAGGAGTACCAACTGTAAATGGAATCAAGCAAGATCGGTATGAACGAAGAGAATACACTCCTATAATTCAAATATTAGACGATCTAGGTTGCTCAAAACACAGCAAAACACAGCTTGGTACTTAACTTAGACGGTGTCTCCAGGGAAACCGACGAAGAAGCCATAATCCAAAGAAAATAAGCGAAAAAACGAGAGCACAACAAAAAAGCGGGTTACACACAAGACGTGCTAAAAGGAGTTGGGTTCTGAGCGGATGCATTGTTAGTAGTACCGAGTGAGGTTGAACGGCTCTCCTCTATTGGGGTTTCTGTCGTGGATGAATCTAAATAGTGCGGGACCTCTGGATTATACGCCCAATTTTATACCGACACCAATAGGTGAGCGAGCTAGTTAACCTAGCACTCCTTTACATTTTTTCTCTGGTATATTTAGCAGTAAATTACCTAAGAATAAGTGCTAAATGGAGCTTATTCACTGGGCGGCACAGGTTCGAGCCCAGAAATACCAACAATCTTTCCAACTTCAAACAATCATTCGCTAATTACCCTTTTTCTTCGGCGCGCACCGCGGACACACAAAACACGCACACACAAACGCACATACACACATATTCTGTCGCGCACGCGCGATCTAACAAAACTAAAGCACATGAAATTCTCTCTCTCTCTCTCTCTCCCTTTGACAAAACTAAAGCAAATAAACACTCTTTCTTTCTTTCTTTCTCTCTCTCTCTCTCTCTCTCTCTCTCTCTCTCTCTCTCTCTCTCTCTCTATCTCTCTCTCTCTCTCACAAAACTAAGCAAATAAACACTTTCTCTTGCGGTTTGACAAAACTTAAGTAAATAAACACTCTCTCTCTCTCTCTCTCTCTCTCTCTCTCTCTCTCTCTCTCTCTCTCTCTCTCTCTCTCATTAATGACAAAGCTAAAGCAAATAAAATGTCTCGGTTTAACAATACTAAAACAACACTCTCTCTCTCTCTCTCTCTCTCTCTCTCTCTCTCTCGATTTGGCAAAACAAAAAAAATAAATTAAAATAAAATTAATCCTCCACATTCCTCCCCCCTTACTTTGCCAAATCCTCACACAACACTTACCTATTTTCTCATTACCCAGTCGCAATCAGGAACAGGGCCTCGGCTTCGAGTAACTGGGCCTTCATATACCTGCACTCTCTCATTTACTTCTTCCATGTCGTTTTCATTCAACGTACTATTACGATTCCCGTCTATGCTCTGCTCGTCTAAGATATCATGCACTATTTCATCTACCTCAATTTCATCTGGCCCGAAAATTCCACTAATTTCTGTCAACAATTCATCCATTACATCTAAACCATTTTCTACTTTAACAAAAGAATCATTCATACTGCTTATCATTCTCCTATCTTTCATTCTCGTGTTCGTCATACGTTCTCTTGCCTCATCTAACGAAAAACCACACACACTATAAGTTTCATCCATATTCATCCAAGTTTCATCTGTATTAATACATTTATCTTCCATACTCACCTGTACATTTACACCCTTGTCCTGCTTATTCTGATTCCCGCCAACAACTACAAAATTTTCCTGTCTTCTATCCCCAGTAAAATTCTCAGACTTCTTTTTCCTTCCATACTCTACTAACACCAATTGCTTATCTTCTAAACCTAATGCCTCACACATACTCGGTGCATACTTGTTCGTTTTCAGCCATTTATTCATACCATTCTCCTGAATATATCTTGGTACCTCCTTCCATTTCCGCAACTGATTGTGGTGTGCCCTAACCTTTTCCACACTACCATCCACACTTACTTTACCTAAAACATAACTCAACCCACTAGAACCAACATCTAACACCTCATATGGACCTTCAAACTTATCACGTACCTTATTGACATTCATTCTTCCTTTTTCAATTACTTCTTTTAACACTTTTTCTCCCACTTTGTAGCTTTCAAATCTCTCATTTGCTTTCTTCCAAACATCTCTATCATTCTCGGACACACTCAATCTCAGTCTCACTATCTTTTCAAAATTCAACACAAACTTACACGGAGACATACCAGTACTCTTGTGCACCGTCGCATTATACGCCCACAACGCACGCCCAACATATAAATCCCAATCATTATCACATGTACTCATCATCCGCAAAATTTCTGTTAAGGTTCTTACAGTCCTTTCAGCCAAACCATTCGCACTTGGCATATACGGAGTCGAATACACATGTTCAATACCCCATTCTCTTAACATCTGCTCAAACTCCCATCCAACAAACTCCGGACCATTGTCACTTAACATTTTCGCAGGCTTACACACACTCATCGGCAACATCACTTGACTTACCATTCTCGCTACAGTCTCACTTCTTTTATTCTTGATGGGTACTGCATATGCAAACTTGCTCATATGATCGACCATGACAATCATTCCCACATGTCTTCTCGCAGTCACAGGCAACGAAACACAATCAATCACAAACATTTCAAATGGCTCTTTCATACGTAACCTCAGAACAGGCGGACTTGCATGCATGCTCTGATACTTTCCCTTCTGACAATCCTCACAAGTAGTCGCTACATCCCTACAAATTTGACTCAACCCAGGCATAAACAACCTCTCTCGCATGCATTCCCACAGTTTATTCTTCCCCATATGCCCATACCTGTCATGCACTACCATACACATGCTTACAGCTGCATGCATTGGAAATACAGGAACATGTATATCTTCATCCATTCCCCTATGCAAAAAATACACAATATTCTTACACACAATAAATCTTTTAACAACTTTCTTATACGTTTCCAAATCACACGGCCATTCTTCCACCCTAATACCATTTAAAATACATTCACGTAACCTATTTATTTCGAAACATTCACCTTGCATTTCTTCCACCTCTTCTTTGCTTAACAAATCATCTTCACTCTTTGCAATATCAATCATGCCAACAAAATTCGCCATGAATACACTATTATCCTCAATTACTATTACCTTACAGCCATTCTTTGAAAGCAAACCTTTACCAACATCAACTGACACATGGTGCAACCTCAAAAAATCTATTCCCATCAAAAAACAACTAGGCATTTCATTCTCTCCCATTACAATAAAATTATGTTCAACTTCCATACTCCCTAGTTTCACCTTCAACCTCACTTCTTCCCAAACAAGTAAACTTCCCTGACCTATTCCATGAATTCTCACACTCGTACACTGTCTTTTCACTTTCCAATTGTACCTCTCTATTTCCCTGATAACCGACTCATTTACTAATGACACTTGAGCACCCGTATCAATTAAACTACAATATTCATTCTCATTTATATTCACATATGTCATCATCCTTCCTTTTACACCATGCATACATACATTTACTCTCCTTTCAATTCTGTCGCTCACTTCGCCAATATGTTCATCATCATATTCACTGTCCTCTATACAGTCATATCTTAGGTTAAGGTCACTTGCACCATTATCCTTCTCACTCAACAATTTGCAACATTCCTCATTACATTGCATCCTCAAGATATATTCCCTACCATTCTCCTTACATGCCCTATATTCCATCGGTCGATTCCATCCAAAATACAAATACACAGTTACACCATACAACATACTTACCACCATTAATATCTTTGATAATACTTCCCCTTCTAGTACACTACTCTCCTCCTCATACACCATTTCTTTTGACACTTCATTCATCACCCTTCTTTTAAGCTCGCTTACGCTACCCGGTATTTCCGTATTTAACCCCTCTTGTATTAATTTACTTAAACCCATTAGGATACACTTATATACCATATCTTCCCCTTCACAACTCTGCTCCACAACTAAACCTTCAGGCAACCTTTCAGAATTCTGATTACTCTCTTTATCTTCCATCCTCCCATGCATCCTCGACATCGCATCTGCTATCACATTCTTATTTCCCGGTACATATTCTAACCTAAAATCAAATTCATTCAGATCCTCTATGGTCCTAGCAACCCTTGCATTCACACACTCTTTCCTTATCATATACACTAGGGGCTGATGGTCAGTACGCACAATGAATTTTACACCATACAAAAATACTTTCAATGCTTTCACACAAAATCGTATTAGAGCCAATTCCCTGTCAATCGTCGAATACTTCCGCTCAGCTTTATTAAATGCTTCACTAACATACGCTATTACTCTCAATTGCTCTTCTCCATTTACTCTCTGCATTTGAACCAAACAACCACCCATACTAACCCCACTCGCATCCGTATACAACTCTAGCATATTCGCATTTTCACTGTAGTCTGGAAATGCCAAAGTGACGTCTTTCGCGGCCTCTTCCTTCAACCTTTCAAACGCTTCTATCATCCGATCATCCCATTTTAATTTTGTGCTATTCCTTTTTCCCGTCCATTCATTCAAAGGCTTCCCTATACCTGAACAATCTCTAACAAACTTGCGACCAAACTCAACCAAACCAAGAAAACCTCGCAACTCACGCACAGTCCGGGGACGTGGAAATTCTCGCACCTTATTCACAAACTTGTCACTCTTCCTTATACCAGATTCACCCACTACATGCCCAAGAAATTCCACCTCCCTGGACAACCATGTACACTTCTCAAGCTTAATTTTCACACCAACTTCAATTAACCGCATCAACACTGCCTCAAGCAACCGCATATGTTCCTCAACAGTCTCGCTCGCAATCAGAATATCATCTATAAAAACAGTCACCTTCTGTCTATCAAACCCAGCCAAAACTACATTCATTGCCCTCTGGAAGGCAGCAGGCGCATTAGCAAGACCAAAACTCAACCTTTTAAATTGAAAGTGACAATTAGTACTTGAAAATGCGGTAATGGGCCTGCTTCCCTCTGCCAGAGGCATCTGGTAATAGCCCCTAACTAAATCTAATTTAGTAAAAACTTTCATTCCATGCATCTTATAAACACAATCAGACACCACATTCATTGGAAAACGTTCTTTAACAGTCACTTCATTTATCTTCCTATAATCAATACACATGCGTAAACTTCCATCAGGCTTTCGTACAGGGACAATAGGGCTATTCCAGGCACTCTCACTCCTTTCTATTACACCCATACGCTCTAATTCCTGACACTGCTCCTCTATCTCCTTGGCAATAGGCGGAGAAAAATGCCTGGGACGCTGATATATGGGGGTATCATCACTGAGAACTATTTTAAATTCTGGCAGGTCTGACCCCCCACAATCATCGTCACCGAGACTCATAACTCTCCGCTTATCCCATAACATCTTAAGCAATCGTTCCCTTTCGACCTCACTTATACTCTCATCTAACTTAATTCTTCCTTTCAACGTATCGTAATCCCAATCGTCATCGTTCTTTACCTTACCAGCCATTACCTGTCTCGCCTTAACATATCTTCCATCCTCTACATTAATTAGTGTATACATACATCCCATGCAATCGCCCTCACGTATTCCACGTACTCTCTTCCTCCTAACACTCGGCAACAACCTTACATACACCTGGGGTTCCTGCATATTCATAAAACCATCATATATATACGCACTCATTTTCACCAAATTACCTGCTTCCATACCTTCCATTACATATTCATCCTTGTCACTATTTGAAATTCCCAGACTGCTCGGCCATGCAACTCTTACACTAATAACCTCACCTTTCTTACCCGATAACTTTACACTTTCCTTTGCTACCAACGGCACTCCCTTCCACACCTTCGTACTCACTCTGCCGTCTTCCTTTAAATAAAATTCCCCACAAATATTATCTTTAACCTTTATTTCTATCATATTCACACTTGGATGTACAATCATACCACATTTTTTCAGAAATTTATACCCAAGCAGTACGTCATATTTCTCATTCGCTCCCTCGACCACGTAAAAATCATTACAGTGAACCCTCGCTACTTCGCGGTTCGACCATCGCGGATTCACCACTTCGCGGATTTTTTCCATAACCCATATATATACAGTAATATATATATATATATATATATATATATATATATGTATGCATGTATTTATGTATATATGTAGGTATGTATATGTGTATACATATAAATATATATATATATATATACACACACACACACACATATATATATATATGTATATACATATATATATATATATATATATATATATATATATATATATATATATATATATATATATCTATATATCTAAAGTAGGAAGATGTGATGTAGTTCTAAGGGAAAAGTATGGGAAATATGTCTGGGTAATAAGCAAAGCTCTACCACCAGTTTGTTTCTACATTATGATCAGAGATAAATGTAAACAAAACATTGGTTGCCATTTTTTATCGTGCTTTTTAGCATGTTTAGGAAATGCATGATATAAAATCACCTTTAATATTTGTGCCTGTTTTAGTTTAGGGTACTGTAGTACATGCATTAAGTGTTCTGTACATTAAAGGGTAGTTTGTTAACAGTACTACGTACAAGGGAAGGTGTTAAAAGTCTGAATATACATGTTGAATAAATAGGTAAATATGGTGTCACTACTTCGCGGATTTTCACCTATCGCGGCCGCGACTGGAACCTATCTACCGCGATAAACGAGGGTTCACTGTATCTTCCATCATCAGCCCCCCAATCATAACATTTTCCCGTAACTTTCCTTGCACAGGCATACACAAATTACCAATACCTTTTACTTCACCCTTACATCCCTTAAATTCACAAACCTCTTTTACCTTATCATATGCATTCCTAAACATTAAATTGACACCACAACAAGTATCAATCAAACCAACCAACTCTACACCATTAAAAATCATTTTCACACTCATGCAATCATGTGCTCTTTCTCCCATCACACTTCATGCAATAAACCCTCACGAACATGCATCACATTCACTCCCCACACACACGAGGACTCACCCAGCTGAACCCTCTGATTAATTAGTTTCCCGAACATCCTGGCTGACTTGATCCCTTCTTTCTACAAACCCTAGCTACATGCCCATCTGCACCACATTCAGTACACTTACCCCGCGGCTCCTTGCACATTCTAGCATAATGACCATCCTTACCACAATTTCCACAAATTACATTCATACGATTACTACGGCATCCGCTTGCTATGTGCCCAGTCGTACCACACCGATAACACTTAACCACTTTCTCTTTCTTACAGTCGCTAATACGATGCCCTGTCTCTCCACACCCGAAACATGCTCCTAATGCCCATCTACACTCGTTCTTTTTATGTCCTACCTTCCCACACCTATAACACCTCTCTTCACGGATACCACTACCTAACCTAACTTGCTGCGTACTAGCACTTCTATCTCTCCAAACTTGATTTCCCTGTCTAAACCCATCATTTCTCGGCATGGGTATTCCTACATTACTCACCCTAACACTTCTATCTACTATACTATCAGCTGCCCTCATTGGCCCTCTCATAACAGCATCTCTAAAACTATCAAATTCTGGCACACATTCCTCCATTCCAGTTCTTACACTCACAGATTTACTTTCTTTCATACACCTATCCAACTCGTAATCCTCAACTATCTCTAAAATATCATCCCAAGTCAATCTCTCTCTAGTCCACCTCATTTTCTCCTTCCGTTTCAAATTAATAAACTCACACACACTCTCTGGTACTGTACCCAAAAACTTCTTCATTAGTTCCTTATTTTCATTTATTCCTTCGTCCCCATACTTCTTTCTAGCCAATGTTTCTAACCGACATACATACATCGAGATTGCTTCACCCACCTTCATTCGTGCTTCATCAAAATCATTTTTTCGCTTATACCTAACACTACCTTTCATACGTTTTACCTGTTCAATTATCCTCTTCTTTACACTTTCATACTCAACCTCTCCTACACTCATTATCACCCCATACATCGTCAACAAATATCCTGACAAAAATTCTCCCAACTCCCTAGCCCAAACTCTCTTACTATCCCCATACTTAGCCTGACAAAACTTTTCATATTCCCTAAAGAAATCATATACATCCCTACTGCTATGTTCATTAAAACTTTCACACCTAGGAACCTCTCTCATAAACACTGTCTTACAAACTTCCTCTACTTCATTCTCACTACTATCTTCACTGTCTACTCCCTTCTTGTTGCCTTCTTCTTCATTTGAATACAATGAATCTAATTCTACACTCAAAGTCCTATCTTTAACTATTCCCTTCTTACCCTTTTTCTTACTAACCACCTTCACCCATTCATGATCATCCTCACTCACACCCTGACCTTTCTTCTTTTCTTTCTTCACACTATCTTTACCTTTCTTCTCAGTCTTCCTATCACCCTTCGTTCCAATCTTACTATGTCTAGGCCCTTTACTTTGAATATCACTATCACTACCTTCCCCATTATCACTTACCCTATCCTCTTCCACCATCAACCCGTTACCAGAAGCAGAAGCCACTCCTCCGACTGCACCTTCACCTATGACAGTTTTCATCATCCCCATGACTTGCCCCATCATAGCTTCCATTCGTTTCTCATTTTCTCGCATCCTCATCTCAACACCCTCTTCCACTCTCTCTACAGTTCCCTTTAACTCACTAAGCTCCTTCTGCATCGCTGCATTCTCCCAGTTCAACCTCTCATTCTCTACTAGCAACCTCTCTTTCTCAACTATCCATATCTGCTTCCGTTCTTTATAATGCCGCAATTCCTCCTCCAAAGCCTCGTATTTACCTTCCATTTTTCTTCAACCTTAATCCTAATTCCGTCCTTCGTCAAAGAGTCCAGCTTCAATCCCACCTCTCAAGTCGTGTCCCTGTTCGGGCGCCAAATTTATGTGGCGGGATGTAAACAAAACACAACCCCCACACCCTTGATCACTCTTACTTCCAAAATATCCCACAACACAAACTTTCCCCTTACTTTACTTTAAACTAGACTCTTGGACAGAAGGAAAATGAAAACAAAACATAGCCTTAAAACTATATTAACGCAACCAAAAACAGAACACAAATCATTAAACTGACTTAACACTAAAACAAATCCGTATCACCAAACCATCCACCATATGCCATAAACCAGGAACAATCACAATTTATCATAAATTGTGATAGACAAAAAAACACAAAATTTGCTGTATATATCTGTGCGTGAGGGTACCGAGAACGCCAACAATCGAAAAAAAAACAATATCCCTTTAATATACCCAACACCGTTAGTCCACGCACAGTACCAAAATCACACTTAAGACTAAATAAATTACTTAATACTAAACACCAATCATATTTTGCAACACACGAAAAATGTAATGGCAAACCAAGAAAACCTCTTGGTTCACACGCAACAGTCCTTGCGCAGTTGTAGCCTACTGGCACTGGCCAACACTATCGTACGGCCAATTCGACCGTGCAATCTTATGCGGTGGTCGTCGTCATCAATTGTCGTTAGAGAAATCCGTATTTTATAGCCAGGTCATCAACGTTCAAAAATTCTGTATTTCAGCAGTCTATTCCTACATTCATTGTCCGGTCCGGGTCGTCATCATCAAGCTATTCATATACAATCTAATACACACGGCTGGCAAACACCACCTTCCAGGCCAAACTAAAACTCCAAGGAGTCTAAAGGAATCCAAAGGAGGAATTACGGCCTGCAATAAAAAAGAAAAAACGCTTACGAAAACTCCTAACTAACTAAACTATCGCACTATAATCAAAGATAAATAATAAACTTTCTATCACTCATGAACGCGCCTAACAAAAATGAATAAAAACAGTACTTACTCCGAATATAAAAAAAAAACACTAAACAGCCGGCTTCCGAAGAACAAAAAAAATATACAACCGACTCCTTCCACAGTCCGAGATCCAATGCTTTCGCCCAAGACATTCATCACCACCCTATCCTAGCTAAAAAAATGTAAACAAACAACCTCAAATATACCAACAATCTTTCCAACTTCAAACAATCATTCGCTAATTACCCTTTTTCTTCGGCGCCCACCGCGGACACACAAAACACGCACACACAAACGCACATACACACATATTCTCTCCTGACGCGCGATCTAACAAAACTAAAGCACATGAAATTCTCTCTCTCTCTCTCACTCCCTTTGACAAAACTAAAGCAAATAAACACTCTTTCTTTCTTTCTTTCTTTCTTTCTCTCTCTCTCTCTCTCTCTCTCTCTCTCTCTCTCTCTCATTAATGACAAAGCTAAAGCAAATAAAATGTCTCGGTTTAACAATACTAAAACAACACTCTCTCTCTCTCTCTCTCTCTCTCTCTCTCTCTCTCTCTCTCCCTCTCTCGATTTGGCAAAAAAAAAAAAAAATTAAAATAAAATTGATCCTCCACAAGTTGTCGTAGCATTTAAACACAATATGGAAACTGTTACATTCTTTCTTGGAAGACACCTGCATCCGGTGACGTCACAATCTTTCACACACTGATGCATTGGTGTTGACGTTTCAGAAAAATGTTACATTGCCGAGGCTGCATAGTGCATCCTGTTTATGATTTTACATGACTACAGCAAATCTCACGGCTAGCATCTTCATCCAAAATGACATATTACGTCATGTGTTTTAAACATGTAATAACAACTATTTCATTTATTACATTAGCTCGGCCAGCTATCTCAATTTTTTCAAAAAAAAATTTAACAACAAGCCAAAACATGTTTACTAGGTGTGACTGGACATATGTATTATTCTTTGTTTAACTTTAGCCATAAGCAAATGAGGACGAATGTCCAAATAGGCACATCAAAAAATAATAACAATAATGCATATGAAAAGATATTACCAAAGCAAAGAAAAAATAATGCATGATAAATACAGATCATATATATGGTACATTGCTAGCAAATGATTATATGGTACCAAAGAAAATACTGATATACATATGATTCGGTAACTTGTTAAAGAATAATTGTTACCTTTGTCAGAAACATAGATTAACACAATACGGTAACTAATAAAAATATTTGTTACCTTGGTAAAGATTCAATTTTTTAGTGCACAAACACGAATTCCTGGTACGTACACGTACCACGGTTTCGTACATATATATATATATATATATATATATATATATATATATATATATATATATATATATATATATATATATATATATATATATATATATATATAGGGCTGATATATTTTATTAGATGCCCATAGATTCTGTTAATATTATTTTTTTTTCTCTTTTCTTTTTAACATTCCGGCTTATATATTTTATTAGATGCAGAGAGAAAAAATTATTTATATTTTTTTAAATGTTTTTTTAAAATGTATTTTTAACCATGCAAAGTTCAAAAATTTCCTCATTTACATATTACTAGCGTACTAACAGCTTTTCTTACAAACTCAATTTCCAAACATTTTACTCCTTTATCGAATGAGGTGGCCACTTCAAACGGCTTTAAACTGAATTAAATAAGGAGTTTTGTCTGGACATGGCGAAACGTTCTGTTTTAGCTTCCTGCTGTACCGTAACCTACGCCAAACAAGGATGTTCACGGCGATAAATATCATCACCGTGATGCCTAATCCTGCTAGTAGTATGGGGTGAAGAATTTCCTTATAAGTCGGTGACAGGTGGTCCATCTCGGTCAATTTCATCAACCGCTTGGCAACTTGTTGATTGTACGGGAGAGGTAGTGCTGGCATTGTAGATGTCCACGTGAAGTTCGCGAAGTAGGCTCGTTCTCTGATGAGTGTCCTTAGACCAGTGACCATGGAATTAGGGGAAGTCCCGATACAACCATCTGCTGCAACAAAGATGTGGGCAAAAGACGTGGATCCGTCAGGGCATGATACATTGAAGCCGTCCTTTCCGTATCGTATCCACGAGCCATTGTTCAGTCTGCAATTGAACTCATTATTGTCAAAGGGATTATGCTTATCAAGACAATTTTCACTTGTATGGGAGAAAGCACCTTCTAGCACTATACCTAACTCGCATGAATCCATTAAGTTTTTATGGAATTCAAATGAGTCAGCTGTACATATTTTTCTATCCATTGCGTCTGAACAGTGAGTTAATTGATTTAAGTCTTTAATGACCGTATATGTTTCTTTGTCTGGGGAAATCAATACGTGTCCTGTCAAACTGGATATTACTGGATTTGAGTGATTCGTCATGAAAGTCGGAAATGGTGATATCCTGTAAGATTGCCAGGCATCAGAAGAATCATAGGGAATTGTAATCCTAATCTTGTTATTATCAACGCTTACTGTAATTAGGCTGTAATAAAATTCTAACCTACGTTCGCCTAACAAAGGAACATAGCCTAGTTTATCCCTTCCGTTCTCCAGAATTAACTTTGAGTAATTTATAGGCAACAAATGGGGCGACAGTACACCTTTAGTTGCTAACATGATAGCTTCTACATAATCCTTGGATTTCTCAATGAAATGTGCAATTCAGTTATGTATGTGATCTATCTTTGAATCATAATACGTTAACGTTGCCAACAAATCCTGTACTTCCATAATCTGAATGATATTATTTGAATGTTCATTTACTAAATCCATAATTTGATTGATTGAAGCTAACTGATTCCTTAGTTCTGACATAATCAATTCATCTTCATGAGTCAAGAACTCAATTTTCTTATTTTGATTACTAATCTTAAGACGATTGGAAATTCCTAAACCTAAACTTGCAACAGACCCAAAGATGTTTAATGCAGCATAAATAAACGGATTTCGTCTTTCTTTAAGTTCGTGTCCTACAGTCCACATCAAAAGGTCATAAGCCAAAGATCCTGTCTTGTAAGTCTTATTTTTCAAGTCATCAGATAGCATCTCTGCAACTTTTAATGTTGATCCAAGCAAACACTCTGTAGTCAAATGAAAATGTCTTCTATGCAACTCATCCAATGAGGCAGAAAACCTTGAAATGGCGGTTCTTAAGCTAGTGACATCATTCTCTTGAAGAAAAATTGCTTGCATATTGACTTCTATAACTACGTTGCTCGATGTAATAAAAACGTTTTCTTGTCTTTCAACTATAGTGCCATATTTAAAATCTATACTTTTAGTTTTAGAGCTCATCCCACATGAGAAAAATGTCTGAGCGAACAATATCACTCCCAACAACAAAAAATTCATCTTGGAAACCTGTAACGAGAAAAATATATGTAATTACTCCTGTATTAAGAAGAAAACTTTTAATCACATAAAATAAAAAAAAAAATTCCCTCTCTTCTTTCCCTCTCTCTCTCTCTTTTTTTTTTTTTTTTTTTAATTTCTTATGTGAGCCAATGGTACTATTCTCTCATCCGTGGGTTGGGATACGTCTTGAACTCTAAACCTATTGGCCGTTAATGTTTCCAAAATGTTAAATGGGCCTTCAAACTTAGGTGTTAGTTTATTATTGAGTCCTTTACGCACATTGATTTTTATATAAACGTTATCACCTACGGTATATGTTTTAGTTTGCTTCGCTATTTTATATGATTCCTTTTCAATATGATTTGTGATTCTTCTAAATTCTTTCGAAGGATATCATATCGACCTATACTTGCATTTATACATTCTTTTAAAGGATTTGATAGATTAGTTGTAGGCGTTAATACATGGAAAGGCGTTCTAACTGGGGTACCATACAATGCTTCATGCGGTGACATTTTAATTGATATATGATATGAATGATTCAGAGTACTCAGTGCCGCCGGTATTGCAATATCCCAGTTGGGGTCTGATCCCCTTAGTGTTACTCCTAATATATTTAAAATCTTCCTATTTGCTCTTTCCACTAGCCCATTTGACTCTGGGTGATATATCAAGGTATTTATTTTCTTTATGCTAAGGAATTCACACAATGAGGTAAGAAAGTGATTATTAAATTCACCACCCGAGTCTGAGATTATCATGTGTGGAATTCCATGTTTACAAATGTAACACTCGTAAAACTTCCTAGCGCATTCAATAGCAGTTTTAGTTTTAAGCGCTCTTAGTTCTGTATATCGAGTTAAAGCATCTATAATTACTAAGAGGTGCTTATTTCCTCTGTCTGACTCGTAAAATCCTGTTAATAAATCTAAATGTATTCTTTCAAAGGGTTGATTGGGCACAGGATAAGCCCCTAGGCTGACAGGTGTTTTCGTATGCCCTTTGTTTTCCTGACATGTGCGACAATTAGCTATGTGTCTTTTTATATCTGTAAGCATCGTATGCCAATAAAACACTGATTTGGCTTTCTGTGACATTAATGAGAACCCCGGGTGTCCATGTAATGGATTTGAATGCAACCAATTCAGGACAGTGGAAATAAGTGAGATTGGTACTACTACCTGGTCGTTAGTTACATGTGGTGTATTGCGGGTCTTCCTTGTCACAGTCCTACACAGAATATTATCTTTGATTATATAATTCTGCTGCTTATACTTTATATATCCCTTTTCCTTATGATTGCCTTTCAAAGCATTTATAATTGTTTCTATTTTCTGATCCTTTCTTTGCTCAGTCTGTAACAATTCAGCGCTCCAGCCTAAATCTTCTTGTTCAGATATCGTTTTAACAATAGGCATGGATGTTGATATATCTATTGATTCAGCTAAAGGCTCCGTACAAGATGACACGGGGTTGCGTGATAATGCATCCTCAATGATATATGCTTTCCCAGGTAAATACCCGATTCTTGCGCCAAAATCTTGAATGATCAAGTGCCACCGAGTTCGTTTAGGGCTGTGGTTGAAGCCTTTAAAGAACTCTGTTAGTGGTTTATGGTCAGTAAGAACCTTAACGGGATAACCGTAAATTATGAACTTAAAATGCACTAGTGATTTAACACTAGCTAGCCCTTCCTTGTCTATTACTGCATACTTACTTTCGGAAGTTCTCAATTTCCGAGAATAGAAAGCTATCGGGAATAATTGTTTATCATATTGCTGAAGCAATACCCCTCCTACTCCTAAGTCTGAGGCGTCTGTTGCAATGAAGAATTCCTTACCGAAGTCAGGAAATTTTAAGATAGGAGAACTACACAGTTCATCTTTCAAGGTATTAAACGCCTGTTGATGTTGCTCAGATCATATGAAATCTACGCCCTTCTTCGTAAGATCAGTTAAAGGAGCGGCTATTATTGAATAGTTGCGTATAAAACGCCTGTAATATCCACTACAACCCAGAAATTGCTGTATTCCCTTGACATTAGTAGGTATCGGAAAATTACGTATAGCCGACACCTTATCATGGACTACTTTAAGACCTTGGCTTGACACCATGAAACCCAAATATATTAATTCTGTTTTGAAAAATTCACACTTACTAATCTTTACCCTTAAGTTATGTTGTCTTAATCTCTGTAGTACTAGTTCTAACTTACGTAGATGTTCTTCTATGGTGTTGGAAAAGATTACAAGATCATCCATATAGGCATGCAATATATCCCCTAACAAGTCTCCAAACACTATGTTAATCATTCTTGTAAATGTTATAGGAGCACAACGTAAACCAAAAGGCATCCGTAAAAATTCATAATGTCCCCTGGCTGTGCTGAAGGCTGTGTATGGGATACTATCTTCTTCTAATGATATCTGGTGAAAGCCTTTAAGTAAGTCCAAACTGGTAAAATATTTATTCTGACCTAACAAAGACAAAATATCGTCAGTATATAGCACTGGGAATCGATCAGGGATTGTCTCCTCGTTTAGACGACGGAAGTCGACGCAGATACGCCATGTTCGATCTTTTTTCGGTACAACTATTAAAGGAAAATTATAAGGGCTGTTTGATTTCCTAATGACTTCTTCTTCTAGCATTTTACCGACTTCATCATTTATTTCATTCTGGAATTTCATAGGGGGTCTGTACGAGGGTACATAGATAATTTTCTGCTTGTCCTTTAACCTTATTTGATGCTCGATCACATCTGTTTTTCCTAAGGATCCATCCGTAGTGGAAAAAACATCATGATATTTAGTTAAAAGTCCAAAAATTTTCTGCTGAATTTCTTCGTCTTGAATGTCTTTATTGATTTTATTTTTAATAGACCGCAAAAGGGATTCATCCGCAACTGATTGAGAGTGATTGATCTCAGCAACGGTAAGAATACGATGTTTATAAACTTCTACATCCAAGATATGTTGATTTTTGTGAATTACTAGTGTTATTTAAATGATTACAGACTTCAATATTACATTGTTGATGTGAGCCTACTATATAAATAGCTTGTGTGACAGACAATCCGTTAGTTTTCAAAGTGTCGGAAAGGATTAATATTTCAGATCCCGGTAATGTTTTCTTTATTTGCACTATTAAATTTGAAGGTACGTTTGGCTCGATAGATTGCGTGCAAGATGATATTACGGGTGAACGAGAATTCTGCTGGGTCGCGTATATTATTTCTTTATTAGTGAGACAAGTTATTGGTTCTTCAACGTACGTTACGGTTACATTTGTCGTCTCCTTTTTATCCAAAACTGATTTTAAGGTATTAGAAGACTTATAGAATTTCCCTTTGATATACACGCCGTGCTTGGCAGGGGCTAAGATAATGTTTTGATTTCCCATAGATGGGTATCCTATAATTACAGCTGGATACATATCAATGTTTTGTACAACAACAAATGTATCGGCAAACGTGCGTTTACCGACTTTGAATTGAACATGAGTTATGCCTATGACATTTAATTCATTATTTCCTATACCCGAGAGTCTAACTCCGGATTTTTCAATCCGAAAGTTCGAAAACAACAAATGATGTGTCTTCAAATCCATGATATTACGTAGACTACCAGAGTCAAAAAATAACGTAAAGGATTTGTGTTCTAAATTTACAGCATATAAGGTTTGTTGTAACTCATTTTGGCTTATTATTGTATGAATTCGTTACAAATCTACGGGAGCATGCACTGTTTTATTTAATTCGGCCGTGTGTTTCATAGGAAAATCTATTGTCTCACAATTATCTGATAAAACATTAAATTGATTATTCAATACTATTGATGTTGACATGAATGACCTTGACCCAACATCACTCTCTTCCCCTCTGGAGTTAACTATGTGGTATTTGCTTTGCTCTGCACATTCTGAAAATTAGTCTGACCTTGCGAGGTCTGGTTTGACGACCCAGGCTCAGCGATATTCGAAGAAGTGTTTGTTTGCTTTGGACTCTGAACTGCATTGACATTTGGTTGTTTCTTCTTATTGTTAAAATGAGGATTTTTCTTTTTATTTCCATATGGAACTGACTATGGAATTGACTGTGTATTTCTGGTATTCTGTTGTGTCTTACGCGAGTAACATTGATTGTATGAATGAGTTGAACTATTATGAATCGAGCAGAATTTCGTTCTGCAGTCCGCGCTTAAATGACCTTGACGTTTGCAATTATAACACGTCATTCCCGCTTATTGACTATTAACTACGTTCACTGTTTGTGGCTTTGTTTCATTCTTTGCAAAAACTTGAGTTAACACGGGATCGAGATCTGGACACTTGGACATGTGTTTTTTTTATCTGTTTATATACATCCAATTCCGTACTTGCAGGCGTTAACTTTTTATCAAAACACCGCACTAAAGCTTCAGGCAACATAAGTGTCATGCAAGTTAAATATATTAATCGTAAAAAATCTTTCACGGAGATGTTATCCCTAGTAACCCAAGTGGAATTACCTAAAATGTCCTGATATTCATTAAGCCTATCAGCTATGAGAGCTGCTCTCTCAATAACATTAAGCCGATTCATAGTGGCTTGATTAAGTGTATTTCTTAACGTTAATACTACATCCAAGGCTTCTTCACCCCCATAGACTGCGCGTAACCTAACTTTGAAATCATCCCCGGTAACTGCTTCTTGAAATGAAACACCTCTTAAATACGCACTCGCATCCCCCTTAGAAAAATATATAAAACTTTTAGCTTCTTGTAATTGTACAAAAGGGTCTACGATTTGTTTGGCATTTAAATGGGCATCGACGGATGAAATCCATGACTCCACATTTTGTGGCAAGAACCCATTGACTCGACCCTGAAAAGGAAGGATTGCTGACCTGGCATTTACAAGCGTCACAATTGGAGGAGGATTAGTCTGGCCTACGCCACTAGGTCCAGGGGTGGGGCTCACAGGGGGAGTCATGACTGCTGTATTTCTTTTCCTATCTCTTCGACCCCTTGCAATTCTATCAAAATATCTATATGAATACAGACGTCCACTGCGTAAACGCATATGTATAATAAAATTCCCCAAACAATGTTACTAATCCCAAGACATTTCCTGAGATTTTCTGAAAGAAAACCAAACACAAAGATATTTCCTGTAAATTTCTGAAAGAAAAAGGAATTAGCACAAAGAGAGAAAAAATTCTAGATGAGAATTCGGAGTTGAACACAGTTTCCTTTAATGAAAGGAAAATAAAAGATTAGCAAACCACTCACCCCAGTAATAATCGACTAACGACTCGTGATAACTACACTTCACTGCCCAAACTGAAATGAATTTAAAAATTTGTACTTAGCTTATATATGGTTCTGTGTGATGTCGACACATCCTCTCTCTCTCTCTTGATGTTTTGTTAGCGATGTATCGTTCGAGTTTCCGTTGAATGTAGTGCTTCCTGGATATGTTTTGTAAACGTTGAACGTCAGTCCTTGGGTTTCCTAGGATGTTGATTGAAGATCCAGTTCATCAGTTTGTATGTATAACATTCATTAAATGTTAAATATTTCGATGGGCTATGTTACTTAGTCAAAATTGTAGATACATGTAGATAACGTTGAGTTCTTGAAGATCTTTCTCTGGTTTTTACAGCTTTATTTTGATGTCTTGAAGATCTTCCTCTAATTCTTAGAGTTTATTATTATAATTACTTGAAGATCTTTCTCTGATTCGTAGAGTTTAACCGCTGCCACCATTTATTGGTGTGTTACCGCTGCCACCATTTATTGGTGTGTTACCGCTGCCACCATTTATTAGTGTGCTACTTTTATAAGCACACATTGAGTGTGTGTTGTTTAAGATGTTAAGTTTGGATAACGAAGTTCATCTTATTAGCTTTAAAAAATATTTATTCTCTAAAAACAACTGAGTTAAACATCTCCATCATAGGAGTGGAGCTGGTTTGGTCGGATGACCAATTCAGGTGAAGTATAGATATGAACTGATTAAATTATCGATATCACAGATATCGTATGCTTAGTTGTCATAGCATTTAAACACAATATGGAAACTGTTACATTCTTTCTTGGAAGACACCTGCATCCGGTGACGTCACAATCTTTCACACACTGATGCATTGGTGTTGACGTTTCAAAAAAATTTTACATTGCCGAGGCTGCATAGTGCATCCTGTTTATGATTTTACATGACTACAGCAAATCTCACGGCTAGCATCTTCATCCAAAATGACATATTACGTCATGTGTTCTAAACATGTAATAACAACTATTTCATTTATTACATATATATATATATATATATATATATATATATATATATATATATATATATATATATATATATATATATATATATATATAGGTGTATGTATATATGCACACGCACACACACACATATACAGTATATAAATAAATATATATATATATATATATATATATATATATATATATATATATATATATATATATATAGGCTATATGTATATATATATATATATATATATATATATATATATATATATATATATATATATATATATATATATGTATATATATATGTATATATATATATATATATATATATATATATATATATATATATATATATATATATATATATATATATATATATACATATATATATATATATATATATATATATATATATATATATATATATATATATATATATATATATATAATCTTATGAAGCTGGTCTAGTGTAGAGTAAATACAATAGTTTATTCATAATTTTATTTATATTTCATTTGTGCATTGAAGAGATGGTACCCAGCCCATAAAATGAGCTCTTCTCATTTACATGTGAGTATGTTATGGAAATTATGTAAGCCCTTCGTTGTTAATTTAATTGTATTCTTTATTCATGTTCGTATATGCGAATTTACGTTATTTTTTAAGAATTAACATTTACTTCACGTATGTTTGTCATGAAGTCTTATGTAATCTGTTTGAGAGTGATGTGGAATTTGTGCGAGATATGAACAAGGGCTTGGGTAATGTTTATTTATATCATTATGAAGTATTGCCTCATATTTGAGAGAGAATGTTCAGTATCATATGCTTTGATAAATTCTCTACCATGTGCTTTAGAAATGTTGCGAAAGCCTGGTGATAGGATGCTATTTTTTATTTCATTTCGGGGACAAAGGGTGGGCGGAGCTAGCTGACTCTGAGAGCCACTGGCATGGCATGAATAGCATTTGGGAGAGTAATATTTGGCCACTTTGACTCTTGACCCGGCTGCCAACGCTACCAGACCACGATCCTGGAACCTTCAGGAATTAGCCAAATTTAATATAAAATGTGACACCGAGCTTAGTTTAGATAGATCGAGATAGAGATTGCAGCCTTAAGACAGATAACTTCCCTCTCTCCCTCTCTCACGCTCGCAATCCAGTGTAGTGTTGGAATTGTTCACTACGTTTTAGTGTGTCCTCTCCTGAGTGTCTCTGTACAAAGGTAAATCGTGTATAGAAAAGATACATTGGTTTTGAATTCATTATACTAGGGTGAGTGTTGGCATTGTATAAGTTTTTTTTTGGTAATTGGCCCTGTAGGAAGGATAGATTTTGTAAAGTGATCTTTTTTATATTATTCATCAAATTTAAGTGTCAAAATTGAACATTGTATTAGTCAGATTTATTTCAAGCTTTTGTGTAGTTTTTCATTGCTTTATTTCGTTTCTAAGACCAATGTTTTATACAAACATAATAGTTCAAGTCAAGTTCTTATATAATTTCAGATCGTAACCTTTTTATCTTATTCTAAGTTTTGTTCAGTGACTTATTTTTGTTATGTAAATTTTTTTTCAAAGTGTAATTTATATAGAATATATTTATTTTTGTAAAGATTGTATCATTCCAATCATCATTATTTCGAAACAGATTCTGCTCAATTTCTGTTAAGAACCACAATAGGTTTAAATATGTTTTAATAATACTTAAGAGTAATTACCCAGTTTAGTTTGAGTGTACTTAAGAGACATTTGGATATTCAATGCTTCTTATATTGCTGTCTGGGAGTTATTCAACTGTCTCAGTATTCATGTATCAATATTTCAAAGTGTAACAGTTTTAACGTAAAAGCAAACAAGGGAGTTTGGAATTCGAGAGGTTGATTAACTTGCCAGTCGTAGTATAAATATTATTTGTTTGCCTCCCAGTCACGAGCTGTAGGATAATACATTTTAGTGCCCAGACCAGGGATATATATCATATAGAATATTTTGGTGCCCAGACCCTTAGGATCGAGTGAGTCTGTTTTAATATATTGGTGATAAAAGGGACATGTTTTTTTTTGTTAAAGGTTTTGAATAGTACAGTGTTGATAGGATTTTGAGTATTGTTAATATTATTATTTTTGGAGAGGCATTAATAATTGTAAAATTACAAGAGGGCACAGTTTGATATCCAAGTTTTTGAATAATCCAAGTTTTCAAGAATTGTCAGAAGCTAATGTAATATAAAGCTCAGTGGCTTTCTATCTTATTGGCAAGTGGCGTCCAGGCTATGCAAGGGATGAATAAGGCCCAAATTAAGTGTCTACCCTTAGAAGCGTTGATAAACTCGGGAAAGTTTTCGAAAGAGAGTATTGTGGCAGCTTCTGAACTGTTGGAGGAAGCTAAGGAGGAATTTTTAATGAAGCAAGGACCGATTGACGCTCAAACTGTAGGCATGAAAGCAGATAAGGATACAGAGGGTGAGATTCGACGAATTGCAGTGGAGGAGAATTTGATCAAGTTGAAGATGATGGAAAGAGAGAAGGAAATGGAAGCAAGGCGAGAAGAAGATGAGAAAGAAGAAAAACAACGTGTGAAGAAAATGGAAGCAAGACAAGACGAAACTGAGAGAGAAGGAAGACGACATGCAAAGGAAATGGAAGCAAAATGAGAAGAAGAAGCCCTAGAGATTGCAAGACATACAAGGTTAATGGAAGTGAGGGAAATTACAAGACTAGAAGACAGAGAGAGAAGACAGGAAGAAAAAGAAACTGAAGAAGCGAGGTATGAGTGGGAATTATAGCTGCTGTACGCCCGTGCTCAGTTGGCAACTGAACCCGAGATGGTCCCTGCTAAGCATGATCCCATGTTTAATGTGTTGGAAGCCCAGAGGCTAATTGCAAGGTTCACAGAAGAATCTCCAGATGAGTTCTTTGATCATTTTTAAACGGTCGCAGCGTCGATGAAATGGCCAGAAGATAAATGGTCTGTGTTATTGCAGAGTGTGCTCTTTGGGAAGGGCTGCAGTGCTTACTTATCCTTATCTCAGAACCAGAGGATAGATTATCAAGAAGTGAAGAGGAGCGAGCTGCAAGTGTAATAGATGGCTCATGAATATTATAATGAAAGGTTCCAAAGTTTGAGAAAGGACAAGAAAATGACTTTCCTGTATTTCGCTTGTAAGGTACGACGATGTTTTAAGACATGGACAGAAGCTACTAACATAAAGGAGAAGGCTGATTTAGAAGAATTGATAATACTAGAGCAGTATCTACGAAAAATTCCTGAACTCAATCGAACATACTAGAGAGAGAGAGAGAGAGAGAGAGAGAGAGAGAGAGAGAGAGAGAGAGAGAGAGAGAGAGAGAGAGAGGTGAAGGAACTTGACAAAGCCTCTTCGCTGAGTGAAGATTATGATATTATCAGTTGTAAACCCTCCTTGGGCTCAAAGTTTCAAACGTCTGACTAATAGTCAAGTATTCGCCAAATAATAGAAACTAGTTCGGAAATAACTACGGAACAAGTTCAACAGTTACAACCGAAGTAGCACCAGTGCTGTCCCTAAGCAGAATGTGATAGTACCACAGCAATAAACGTCGAATTGTCCTCCTTCAAGTATCGTAAAAGACGTGCAGGAGGTTGATATTGTCTGTTTTAAATGTGGCAAAAGAGGCCATATCAGTAAGGAATGTTGGTGAAACCAACCAAAAACAGTCGCCCAAGTGATTAAGGATAATTTGACTTCATAAAATGCAAAGACTAAGAAGCAATTGAGAAAGGACGTAGGGGAAAATAAGCCAGCTAATGCTTGCACGACAAACAGAATGAACCCAAACAGTATGGATGTCTTTAAACCATATATTTATGAAGGTATGTTAGCAGTTATAGACAGGAGTGAGCGAACCCCGGTCAGGATATTGTGTGACAGGTTGTAACCATAGTGTGGTGGTACGAGGAATATATCCGTTGATGGAACAGTGCCTTGTCCCATTGTAATGAAGAAACCTTTGAAGTATAGTCCTAAGACTGAACTTGGAAAGAACTACCCATATCTGTTTCCTAGTTGTGGTACGACTCGGAGTATGAAGAAGAAAGTGGCTCCTGAAGAGGAAACAGAAATCGAAGGATCAATGAATTTGCAGGATTTTTTTCCAAAGAAGAGGATTCCCTTGATGATACGCAAGAAGAGAACTCCAGCGTAGGCCTGAGAAAAGAGGAATGGCAGACGAATAGGCAAGAGGACAAGGAAGAAATGGACTTGGAAGAAACCGAAAATTCAATGCTAGAAGTAGGACAAGTGAGTAGGAAAAGGCTGATAGGCTTGCAACGGAAAGATACAATGTTAACAGAGTTATTGTACTGTATGGTGGACGAGACGGAGGCACAGCAGTCTCTGACTCTTACTATCTTAAGGACGGGTTGCTTATGAGGAAGCACAGACCCGCCAATATCCCTGGAAATGCTGAATGGGGGATACAACGGCAGATATTAATTCCTGCACCATTGAGAAGACAGGTGATCGCCGTAGTGCACAAGACTGGACATGTGGGGATAAAGAAGATGACGGAGAAGGTAATGAGAGACTTTCCTCTGGCCTGGCATGCATAAGGAGTTGAGTCAGTTTTTCCGTGCATGTCACGTACGTCAACTGGATGAAAAGCTCAACGAGTGCATCAAAGAAGGTCCTTTACGCCCGCTAGAAGTACGAGGAGAACCTTCAGGAAAGGACCGAAGAAATTGATAGCAGAAAAATGGAAGGACCAAGAGGAAACAGAAGGAGAATATGTCAAGAATTGGAGAAAAAGGATCAGTGAAATAGGAAAATTTTCTCTAAAAGGCATGAAGACGACGAGTCAAGGACGAACGAAGAAAAATTTTGGTAGGAAGAGTACTGACCGACAACTTACTGGACCCTTCAGCAAAGGACCAAAGAAAAAGTTGGCAGGAAAAGGGAAGGATCGAGAGGAAACGGAAGAAGGGAATGTTGATGATTTGAGGAAAGGAATCGGCGTGTTAAGCAAATTTTCCTTAGAAGGTGTGAAAACGAGTCAAGGACGAGCGAAGGAAAGGTTTGGTATGAAGACTAGGAGCAGACAGATTGCGGTAGGATATGAGGTGTTGGTCTACGCATTGGAAAGATGATTCACTCTCGCCAACTAGTTACAAGAACCATTCCGCATTTTGGAGGAAAACAGTGACCGGACTAACGTTATCAAAATATCAGGAAAATGGAAAAATCCGAGGAAGGCCATATCAACTTAGCAACCGATACTTCAAGCACCGGATTTCACCGATAAATTCCTTACCAAAGTAAGTGCGTCGGATTACGGGATTGAAGCTGTTTTACTGCAATATAAGGAAGGAATTTCTTACCATGGTTGCTTTATGACGTCGGAGCTAAAGAAGAAGCAACAAGTCAACACGACAGTAGAAAAGGAACTATTAGCGTTATTCAGAGCGAAAAGAAAGGTCGGAATTAATGAAGGTCAACCACAAAATGAAGAAATTACATTGTATTCAGATCATAATCCTTCAACTTTTTTGAATAAGAGGAAAAATAATTATCAAAGGTTAACTATGTGGTTATCATTTTTGCAATCATATTTAATTAATGTAAAGTATATATCAGGTAAAGATAACGAACATGTAGAGATAACGTGGTTGCAAAATATTTATCTCTTGCTGAATCGAGGGATTCATGCCCGAAATAAATAATCTTTTTTTGGGGGGAGCTATCTTACGAAGCTGGTCTAGTGTTTAGTAAATACAATAGTGTATTCATAATTTTATCTATATTTCATTTGTGCATTGAAGAGATGATACCAAGCCTGTAAAATGATCTCCTCTCATGTAGTAGTAAGTATTTTAAGTAAATTATGTAAGACCTTCGTTGTTAATTCAATTGTATTCTTTATTTAGGTTAGTATGTGTATATTTACAGTAATTTTTAAGAATTAACTTTTATTTCACATATGTTTCTTATGAAGTCTTCCGTAATCTATTTGAGAGTGGTGTGGGATTTGTGAGAGGTATGAACAACGGCTTAGGTAATGTTATTTTCTATTTTATGAAGTATTGCGTTATGTTTTAGAGAGAATGTTCAGTATGTTCTATATGCTTTGGAAAATTCTCTACCATGTGCTTTAGAAACGTTGTGAAGAACTGGTAAAAGGATATTATCTTTTATCTTATTTCAGGGAGAAACAGCGGGCGGAGCTAGCTGACTGTGAGAGCCATTTGGCCCGGCATGAGTAGTGTTTGGGAGAGTAATATTTGGTAACTTTGAAGCTTACCACAGCCCCCCAATTTACCAGTGTCATATGGCGTGGGTAATTAGACGATTTTTACATCATAAGAGGATCAACTGTCTAAGCTAATTTTCGTAAAAAAAAAATTTGCATAAATCTTTTCTAAAGCGAGTGAAATAAAACTTTAAATCTTGAGATTACGTAACAGAGGAAATACAAGTTTTTCGCTTACTTTCAAATGATTTGATCAGTTCAAGACAATGGAATTAACTTGTTAATAATAGCCAAACACGGGAGAGCAGACACTCGGGGAGACGGTTATATGATAAAGATTATTATAACTAAAAGAAATTATTGGACGTCTCATGGCGTATCGACGCCCGCCGTGGTTCAGGTGGGCTTACTAAGGAAGGTGGGCCTATTGAGGGTTGCCAACTCACTCCTCGGACTTGAATGTAACTGGTCTTCGACTGACCTCCTCTGGGTATTCTTATTTCCCATAAATTGGAGGGGGGGGGGGGGCGTGTGTGTCTCAGGGCTTGTCTCCCCTAAGGGTAGTAGTGGCAGGTGATGTAACCACACCAGAATAGTGTCCCCTCTCCCCGGTGTACCTGTTGACATGGAAACAGATTCAGTACACGTGTGCTTGGGTCAGCACATACCAAACAATGAGGAAAGCGACTCGAACTGCTTTCCACACTACCCATGGATCAGGGAGAAGAGGTCATAGGTCGGCAACATCCGCCATACTTCCTGCGCATTTACTTTATTTCTTTAACGTTATTTGTTGTATACGTGACACAAGACCTCGATCCAGGAACCTTCTGATATAAGCCAAATTTCATATAAAAGGTGATACCAAGGTTTAGTTAGATAGATTGAGATAGAGATTGCAGCCTTAAAACAAGTAACTCCTCTCTCTCCTTCTCTCACGCTCGCAATCCAGTGTATTTCTGTAAGTGTTTGGTACGTTTTAGTGTGTCCTTTCCTAATTGACTCGGTGCCCTACGGAAAATCGTGTGTTGAAAAGATACAGTGATTTGGAATTCATTGTATTAGGGTGAGTGTTGGCATTATATGAGGTTTTTTGGTAATTAGCACTGTATGATGGATAGATTTTTTAACGTGTCTTTGTTATCTATTATTCATTAAGTGTAAGTGTCGAACTTGAACAATGTATTATTCAGATTTGAGCCATGTCAAATATAATATGCTTATATATATATATATATATATATATATATATATATATATATATATATATATATATACATATATATATATATATGTATATATATATATATATATATATATATATATATATATATATATATATATATATATATACATACATATATATAAATATATATATATATATATATATATATATATACATAATTATACATTTATATATATATATATATATATATATATATATATATATATATATATATATATATATATATATATATATATATATATATATATATATACGTAAGTATATATTTATGTATATATATATATATATATATATATATATATATATATATATATATATATATATATATATATATGTGCAAGTAAATCTACATAAAAATATATATGTAAACACACAAATGAAGAAATATATATATATATATATATATATATAAATATATATATATATATATATATATATATATATATATATATATATATATATATATATATATATATATATATATCTATATATATATATATATATATATATTTATATATATATATATATATAATTGTATATATATATATATATATATATATATATATATATATATATATATATATATATGTATATATATATTCATATATATATATATATATATATATATATATACAATTATATATATATATATATATATATATAAATATATATATATATATATATATATATATATATATATATTTATATATATATATATATAGATATATATATATATCTATATATATCTATATATATATATATATATATATATATATAGATATATATATATATATATATATATATATATATATATATATATATATATGTATATATATATATATATATATCTATATATATATATATATATATATATATATATATATATATATATATATACATAATTGTATATATATGCATATATATATATATACAATTACATATATATAGATATATATATATATATATATATATATATATATATATACTGTATATATATATATATATATATATATATATATATATATATACATATATATATGTATAATATATATATATATAAGTATATATATATATATATATATATATCTATATATATATATGTATATATATATTAGATATATATATATATATATATATATATATATATATATATATTTATATATATATATATATATATATATATATATATATATATATATATACATTTGCGAGTATATTTACATATACAAGTACATATGTAAACACATATAAAGAGTTGGGGCAGGTACTATATACAACAAGATTATTTAGACCTGTAGTACAGGAGCAATAGGGTTCAACGTGGAAAAAAAAATGCAGAAAGCTGAATTTTTCACATAAGTTATATGAAACCTTACTAAGTTCAGTGGAATAAAGTTTACGTAAATTAACCTTGAGCTTGCTGAAAAATCCAAGATGGTGGCTGCGATGCGGCTAATTTTCGAAAATACTCCTTTAGCCTTGTTTAGTACTTATTAAACAAGGAACTTTGGTGAGAAAAACTCATATTTAATGTGATTCCTTTTATTCAATGTAAAGTTTACCTTTTCTGGCCTTTAAAATCAAAATAGAATGCAAATTTTCACATCACAAATATTGAAATAAACCGAGAAAAATACTTTTGTCGTTCATTATAGACACAAGACTCATTCCTAATGTGATTTCTCTAATTCAATGTAAAGTTTACATGTTTTGGCCTTATAATCCAAATAAAATAAAAATCTTCACATTATGAATATTGAATTAAGCAATTTTGCTATTTATCCATAGTAGACACATCTCGTATTTAATGTGGTTTCTTCTATTCAAAGAAAACTTTACATGTTCTGAGATTTAAAATCCAAAGAAAATACAAGAATTCACAAAATATCTACTGAATCTAGCATAGTATACACCAGACTCATATATAATGTGATTTCTTTTATTCAGTGTAACATGTATAACCAAATAAAAAAAATTCAAATCATAAATATTGAATTAACCAAACAAAATCATATACACGTATTCACAGGTTTCATAGTATTTTCTCATCCTCATCACCATCTGCAGGCCAGGAATTTGTACATGTTTGACCTATGCATGATGAACACATGGTTGTGCAAAACATTCCTGCTTTACAGCACTTACAACTCTTTGCACACCCTCCCTTACATCCACAGGATATAATAAGCAGCACTTGCTACGGGGTTACAGGCCTATCAGTGAAGACGGGAGTCAGCACGTTACCTTTGTAGTACCAACCCCAATTTGTAGGATCTAGCTTTCCAGGATTTCCCAGCCACTCTTGTATTGTAAAGTAAGTCCTATATGAATGATACTTAGCTGCTGCAGAGGTTAGTGGGAGGCTTTCTAGCTTAATATTGCTGCTCATTTTGCTCACCTTCTGTGTGTACAATATGTACCGAGACTTGTCAAGAGATGTTGATTTATTACACTTTTAGAGATTTAATAAAAAAATTGTCCCCAACCCTAGCTATCTCATCATGACTTGAATCACACTTTTTAAACTTATCAAACATGGCACACTGGCTGCGGTTCTCTAAAACTGTAAGTGCTCGTTTCTTTCCAATGCTAAAAAGGGCAGACACCGTATCACATCCGGTGATTGCATGGGCTAGAAGAATGTGTCGACGAGACTGATGGTGCATTACCTCTTGCATACCACTGATATTATAGACATTCTTATATGTTACTTTGTCAATGAGCATTACTAGTAAATCAGTGTCAGTGCCTACTAGTACCACTGGGCAATCAGTGTGGACCTCTGCATAACTAGTTGTTGTGCTGGTCAGTATGTAATCAGCATCTGCCTCTGCCTGTAGACATTTAACTCCTTTACTTGAGAGCTGAAGTTTAACCTCTTCTATTAGCTGTGACTTGTTTGTTCTATTGGCCAAGAATGAATGTTGATTAGTAGTGACTGGATGTTCAAGATCAACAATTATATCTGCAGAGACCGTGTGAAAAAGACTATGCCGGTTCTGCTCTGCAAATTTTGTTGGTGTAGCATAATACCCATCAAAACATACTGTGCATTTACCAAAGGTGTTTAGTACGTATGATACATATGTGCTACAAACATCACCATATGTGTAACCATCCAGAAATGTATAAATTGTCTCTTTACCTTGCTCGCACGTAATAATCATTTCATCTTTATACCTATCTTGTAGTTTAGACTTTAGTTGTTTCGCAGTGTACACTTAACCATCTCCAGAACAATCCTTCAAAAGACCCCCTAATTCTGTCAAAGTGTATTAGTGGTCATCATTATTATCTAAGAGCTCACAAAGTTTGTAAAATCCTACAATTTTCTCTTCATCAACTGACCTTATAGGACGACCTTTAAGCCTTTTTGTGGGATTTTGCACAGATTCCCTACCCTATTGAAAATTACCTGACAGTCATAGTGATATTTTACCTCAGCAGCAACTGTATCTCCAATGTTTTGAATATGCACATGTACTTCATTGCCCCATTTATCAGAGCGTTCTATGCATTTCTCTTGTAATGAGTGGATAAAGTCTACAGTTCTCGATTCATGTATTTTATCACGTCTTTTAAGAGGTTGTTTGCTTATCATAGAGTAGTCAATACACTTTCCACAATACACACACTGGTTTCGTAGGTCGAAATCGTCTCTCTAGGACCTGCGAATTGGTGCCTTGTACTCTGATCTTTTACCAGAGTTATCTGATTCTCTCTTCCTTTTCTTGACATTTTTAGGCAAGAGATAATTCTGTCTACATCTCTTGTGTATAGGAATTGGTAGTGCTCTGTTTACTAACAACTGGTCTAACCAATCCTTTATTTCACTGCTGATTGCTAAGACTTTGTGCAATCCCTTTGACCCATTGCACCCTGATCCATATCAATGGCTTCATTGCAGAAAACACACATCGGCATCTTTCTTCCATCACTCATACTTTGAAACAAAGAAAAGTTTCTGATGTCAAACTAAATCACTGGTTCTTAATTCGTAGTTTAAAAATAATTCTCATTCGCAGATTACAAATAATTTGGAAAACAATGCCTTTGGTGCCGAGAGATTGGATATTTAGAGCACAATAAGTAAGTCTGAATACAATTAGTCTTTACCTAATGTAGTTTATACACACACACACACACACACACACACACACACACACACATATATATATATATATATATATATATATATATATATATATATGTTATAAAATACAAAGATGAGATATTTTGAGAGATTTTGAGATGATACCAGATAAATATAAAGTACCTGAACAGCCTTGTCTGATGAAATGTGGTGTAATCACGAAGGACCTGTGTGGTAGACTAAGTGTCTGGAAACGGTTCACCAGTGAGATACGGGAAGTAGCTTATATAGGTCCAGGACGAGTTCACTTTTCCTCACCACCCCTTGTAATGGGTATCAGAGAGTATTAGGGAAAGGGAGGTGGTATATGGTATATGTAGGAGAATTGAAAACAGGAGTTAGTAACGACTACAAATCATATTTTGAATTGCATAAAATCTCAAACCACGTTATTTTGAGGAAATAAAGAATTTTTTATATTGAAGTATGACTAAATGGGTAACATATCATATAAATGACATGAAAAATGTTTTTTCCACTGCTTCAAACCTAATTTGTAAAACTTTTTCCCCCATTTTTAGTGTTATTAGTTCAGAAAGTGGGTTCCGTACTAATGGCAGCCATCTTGCATGCCATTTTGAATTACTCAGCAAACTCAGGGTTAGCTTTGGTAAACTTTATGTCATTCAACTGAGGAAAAATTGTAGTACCATCTGTAAAAAAATCAGCTTTCTGCATTTTTTTTCCAAGTTGGCATGTTTTAGGACCTAATGCTCCTGTACTACTGTTGAACGAGTCCAAGAACACCTCTTATTTGTTTGTAAATCCTTAAATACGCATACCCCTTATTTTGTCATCCTATCCCTTATACCCTGACGTAGTGCACTCATATCCTCCACCTCGTTACTTAGGACCTTGGGGCCTTTCCATCAACCCCACGAAAACCTCTTAACTCCTCATAGTTCCTGATATACACATACCCCTTACTTTTGCATATTGTCCCTTATACCTTGACGTAGTGCACTGATCTTCCCCACCGCCTTACTCACAACCTCAAGATCTCTTCAACAAGCCCAAGACCACACTTAACTCCCTGTGTTTGCTTTGATATGCATACCTCGTTATTTACAGTTTTCGCGTCCCTACCCCTTATAGGGAGTGGTATGCCCATCCTCACACCCCTATACGCCTCTGGACTTCGTGACCTTTCTAACGAGCTCAAGAACTCTTCTTAGCTCTGTGTAGTTCCTGAGACACGCTTACCTTTTATTTTGTTTTTGCGTCCCTAACCTTTATAGGGAGGGGTATTCCCATCGCCACACCATCTCTACATTGTGGGACCTCGAGACCAGGAACACCTCCTAAACCTTGTGATTGTTGAGAAACTTTTACTTTAAAAAATACAATGATTTATGTTTTATGGTTTATGATTTTATATTATCTGTTAACATAGGACCTTATGGCAAGACCCCTAGGATAGGAGAAGAGATTGGGTTTTTGGTGGGTTGGGTAGCCTTGCCAGGCCCCATATATATATATATATATATATATATATATATATATATATATATATATATTATCATTATTATTATTATTACTTGCTAAGCTACAACCCTAGTTGGAAAAGCAGGATGCTATAAGCCCAGGGGCCCCAACAGGGAAAATAGCTCAGTGAGGAAAGGAAACAAGGAAAAATAATATATTTTAAGAGGAGCAACAATATTAAAATAAATATCACTTTATAAACTATAAAAACTTTAACAAAACATGTGGAAGAGAAATAAGATATAAGATAGAACAGTGTGCCCGAGTGTACCCTCAAGCAAGAGAACTCTAACCCAAGACAGTGGAAGACCATGGTACAGAGGCTAAGGCACTACCCAAGATTAGAGAACAATGGCTTGATTTTGGAGTGTCCTTCTCCTAGAAGAGCTGCTTACCATAGCTAAAGAGTCTCTTCTACCCTTACAAAGAGGAAAGTGGCCACTGAACAATTACAGTGCAGTAAGAAGAATTGTTTGGTAATCTCAGTGTTGTCAGGTGTACGAGGACAGAGGAGAATATGTAACGAATAGGCCAGACTATTCGGTGTGTGAATATGTAGGCAAAGGGAAAATGAACCGTAACCAGAGAGAAGGATCCAATGTAGTACTGTCTGACCAGTCAAAAGACCCCATAACTCTCTAGTGGTAGTATCTCAATGGGTGGCTGGTGCCCTGGCCAGCCTACTACCTATATATATATATATATGCATATATATAAATATATATATAATAATAATAATAATAATAATAATAATAATAATATCACTGTTTCCAATGAGAGTGGGGCTAAGACAGGGATGTGTGATGTCGTCATGGTTGTTTAACTTGTATGCAGATGAAGTGATGAGAGAGGTGAATGCTCGAGTGCTTGGACGAGGATTGAAACTGATAGACCAGAATGATCCTGAAATGGAGGTAAATCATTTGTTGTTTGCGGATGATACTGTACTAGTTGTAGACTCGAAAGAGAAGTTTGGCTAATTAGTGACAGAATTTGGCAGGGTATGTGAGAGAAGGAAGTTTAGAGTCAATGTGGGTAAGAGTAAGATGATGAGATGTACGAGAAGGGAAGGAAGGTGGTGCGAGGCTGAATGTCATGTTGAATGGCGAGTTACTTGAGGAAGTAGATCAGTTTGAGTACTTGGGGTCTGTTGTTGCAGCAACTGGTTGAGTGGAAGCAGATGTATGTCAGAGAGTGAATGAAGGATGCAAAGTGTTGGGGAAGTGAAGGGAGTGGTAAAGAATAGAGGTTTAGGTATGAATGTAAAGAGAGTTCTGTATGAGAAACTGATTGCACCAACTGTGATGGTGGGGATTGAAGGTGACGGAGAGACAGAAATTGAATGGGTTTGACATGAAGTGTCTGTTGAGTATGGCTGGTGCATCTCGAGTAGATAGTGTTAGGAACGAAGTAGAGAGGATGGGAACGGGTGTAAGAAATGATTTAGCAGCTAGAGTGGATATGGATATGAATGTGTTGAGGTGGTTTGGCCATGTTGAGAGAATGGAAAATGGCTGTCTGCTAAAGAAGGTGATGAATGCAAGAGTTGATGGGAGAAATACAAGAGAAAGGCCAAGGTTTGGGTGGATGGATGGAGTACAGTAAAAAATGATGTGAGAGAGGCAAGAGAGCGTTCTAGAAAAAGGAATGAATGGCAAGCGTTTGTGACGCAGTTCCAGTAGACACTGTTGCTTCCTCTGGTTGCCTTGGATGACCGCAGAGGTAGCAGCAGTAAGGGATTCAGTGATATAAAACTTCATCTGTGGGGGATAATGGGGGAGGGTGGGCTGTGGCACCCTAGCAGTACCAGCTGAACTCGGTTGAGTCCCTCGTCAGGCTGGGAGAAGCATAGAGAGGAAAGGTCCCCTTTGTTTCATTGTATGATGTTGGCTATTCCCCAAAATTGGGTGAAGTGCCTTGGGATATATATATATATATATATATATATATATATATATATATATATATATATATATAGATATATGTATATATATATATATATATATATATATAAATATACGTATATATATATATATATATATATATATATATATATATATATATATATATATATATATATATACATACAGATATTTAGGTAGCATGTATGTTTATTGAGTGGACTATATCAAAATAGAGTCTAGGCAAATCTCAAAGCGGGATGCACGTGTTTTACGATAAAATTTGAGCATGACATTTCTTTGTATTGAATACTTTGCGGTCTTCACATATGCGCCTCCATTGGCTGATATGACTCTCGCGGCAACTATTGTATATCTATGTCAGCTAATCAATTAAGAATTATGTAGCCTCATTTTCATTTCTTAGTTAGTCTGCCTTCAACAAAGAGAAAGAGAAAAAAAAAATTATCTTTTAACTGTCCCTTAGTAATTGTGAAAGGCTGAGAGGTAGCAAAATTTAAAAAGATAGTAATCAATTGATGAAGAGGATTAAAAGGACAATGGCAATATATATATATATATATATATATATATATATATATATATATATATATATATATATATATATATATATATATATATATATGTATATATATATTTATATATATATATATATATATATATATATAAAATTTTATACATACATACATACATATATATATATATATATATATATATATATATATATATATATATATATATATATATATATATATATATATATATACATATCTAATTGTCTCAGGGGTTCCTCTTGTGTCAAAGGTTGAGAACCACTGTTCTAGTATTCTTTTCTAACCTATATTTTGTACTTTTATTACTTCTAGATATATCCACTTCATTTCGGTTATTGTTTTAAAGATAAATATTTCGTACAGTCCATATCCAAATAAAGAAAATTATATTGAATTAAAGATAATGACTTCATGTATTTTATGTCTATTAGAGAAAAAAAAATGTAAATTTATTGTTTGCAGAATATGCCTAACGGAAGAATGGACATTTTGTTAAGTGTAATGATCAAACGAAATATCAGGTTATATCAAAGATTCTGATAATTATGAGTGAAGATATGACAGAAAACTTAACAGGACGGCGGATACGCTGTGGCGGGAGATGAGAAGTAATAGATGCATAGACAGCTCCCGAATAACTATGATATTTTTATAGACAACACAGATATTTATATCCCTTTCAGGACATAAGGATGACAAAAGCCTATTTGTATTTAACGGTTTTCTCGATAAGGTTGACACTGGCTTAAAATTAGAAAACATAAAAACAACGGAATATTAATGTAATTGATACAAGTATGTTACATTCAACGACTTTTTGACGTGGGTTTCGTTGACGGTTGCAGTTTTGAAGAAAACGTCGAAAGGGCAACCTTTATTTGTAAATGCGTCGCTTGCTCCAGGGGCATTACAACGCTTCTCCATAGGGATTTGAATTTCTGAGTGGCTGATGATGTTAGCTCTTAATCCAAGATAGAAGTACTCAGAGAGAGAGAGAGAGAGAGAGAGAGAGAGAGAGAGAGAGAGAGAGAGAGAGAGAGAGAGAGAGAGAGAGATGTATATCGGGATAGTAATGCTTGTGCAGCACTATATTACTAATTGTTACCTATTATTTGTAACACCTTACGAAGGGATGCAACCTCTCCCATTAACTGAAATAACTGGATATCTGTCCCTTTTTTCCCTGCCCAATTTCTTTCTCTGTCCAATGGAAGCTACGCGAATTTCTATTAGTCCCATTTGGTTATGATCATGAAGACGCTACGTTAGCTCTAGTATCCGCACGAAACGTACCATTACTGACCGTAGGACAGAAATATGAATCTGTCAAGTATTATGAATAATAACGTGTTTATATTGGTTTAAACTTAACATAACTCCTCTTTTATACATCTGAATTCATGATACGTATTAAAATAATTTTCGCAAGTCTTCCAAATAAATGTCCACGGAAAATTAGTGCTCTATTTTACAGTCGATGTAATATTTCCCATTTAAGATTTTTGGTCACTTTGGTTATGCTTCCTTTCATTGTTCTCTCCTCAGGTGGTACAAGATTTTTATAATAATTCCTTCTTAGATTACCCCGAGGTAAATGAAAGACCATTCTCTGTGCGTTTATGAGACAGGAATTTCTCAATCTTGACGAAGATTATGCAAAAAAAAAAAAAAAAATATAATTATAATGCATGATGTTTTTA